>NC_134407.1:163153987-163316487 GCF_038048845.1 Mixophyes fleayi
CGTGTGAGGGTAAATAAACAAGGGGAGCAAAAATATGAAGGGCACAGTGTGATGGTGAAGGGTGCACAGTGTGATGATTAAAGGGCAAAAGCATGATGGAGGGCACAGTGTGATGATGAAGGGAGTACAGTATACTAAAGGGGAAGTGTGAAGGAGGAGCAAAAGTGATAAAGTAGGGGACATTTTTTTCTCTTCTGTACTTCAACTTATTTGCCCAAATACATTTTTTGTAGGAGGGAGCTGTGAGAGCTTACACAGGCCCAGTGTGCTTGGACTGGGCGTGCAGGGACTGAAGTGACATCATACAGAGGATCAAGGTACAGTGCGCAGAGTTGGACCAATAATATCAACCTGCAGGGACTGAAATAACCTTTCTTTTCATCAGCAAATGTGAGTAATGAAAAGTTATCATTCTAAACGATTATTGTAAAAAGCCTATTATTAAAATGGAATTATCTCTATTGTAAAAATGTGCACTCTTCAGTCTGTGACAGAAGCTTCCTGTTCCTGTCGGTTGTACTTTAAAACAGACTGATCAAGAGATGGGAGGTGTCTGTGAAAAGGCAGCTGGGATATGCATCCAGTGTCTTAGACCTGGGGAGGAGATGAGCTGCCTCCTCAGACACTCTGCTGCAGTGAGCAATAATAAGTTGTAGTTCTGAAAAAGGGTCTTGCTAAATGTATTGTCTAGTAGCCAGACGGCTAGGATTTTGATTATATTCTGTTTTGTTTACAAGCTGGTGAATAAACTGTCTGTGGTTGTTATGGTGAAACGTCTGGACTTGTGTGGTTTACTGCTGCTGCTCACCCAGGAGATAGTACCTATTCCCCTGATTACACTACAAGTCTTTATATAGTGCGAAATCATGGGTGGAGCATGTCTCTGATATCAGACGTTTAAAGTTAATATATTCTATTTAACAGCAAAAATTGGAATAGAAGATAGTTTGCAGTATGTTTTATGTCAAGTGTATAGTTACAAAAAAAAGTTTGGGGTAAGAATTCTTAGCATTTAAAGCTATATACAACATTATTTGCACTCTGCTTTATGTAAGGATTTAATTAAAAGTTAATATTTATTGGTATAACATTGTCTGCACTATCTTTTCTAGAACCTATTAAAAGTTAATATTGTTTCACGGGGGGGGCACCAAACCAGTATCCTGCCTAGGGCCCTATGAGGTCTAAATCCGGCTCTGCCCACACCCCCAGACCAGGAGGCAGACAAGGAGGTGGGGTTGGACTACTTCTCTCCCCACAGTGCACATTCACAGTTCTACCAAATGTCCCATCACTCATGTTCATATCTTTTGAAGTACATACTGTTAGGATTTTTAACCCATTCTCTGTGCGTGTCGCTGTGATCTATCGCCCCCCTGGACCCCACTAACAATTTCTTGAACATTTCTCTGCATGGTTCCCTCACATTCATATCTTCTGACATCCCACTGTCATCATGGGTGATTTCAACATCGCTATTGCTAATCCACTTTTCAATACTGCTTCAAAACTGACCTCTCTAACCTTCTCACTTGACCTCTCCCAGTGGATTGAATCCGCTTCTCATCAGGATGGCCACTGTCTTGATCTTGTTTTCTCTACACTATGCTCAGTTTCTAATTTCCTTAACACTCCTTTCCCCCTCTCGGATCATCAACTTATTAGTTATTTGTTCACTCTCAGTTCAACTTTTAACCTCCCTGCTGTCAAACTCTTTAAAGCCCTTTCATACCTGTAGGGATATTAACTTGATTTTCAACAGTTTTCCACCTCTCTCCAACACCTTCTCTCCCCAATTTCTACATTCTCCTCCCCTGATATGGCAGTTCCTCATTTTCACCATACCCTAGCACCTGCCCTTGATTAAGTGGCTCCAGTGACTCTTCATACTCCGTGTAGACTTCGTTGTCAACCATGGCACACTAATGTAACACGAAATCTACAAAAACTTTCTCCTAAAGCTGAACGTCACTGGCGTAAATCTTGTACCTCTATTGATTTCAGCACATATACTGCTATCTACCACTCCTATCGAAATGCTCTGGACACTGCTAAACAAACATACTTTCCAATCTCTCATCTATGCTCAGGCTTCTGACTGCAAGCGCCTTTTTAACACATTTAAATCTCTTCTCAATCCTTCCACCCCAAACCCTCAGACTACCATCAGTGCCCAGGATCTTGCTTCCTATTTCAAGGACAAGATTGATAAGATCAGACTTGAAATGGTATCATCTCCCTCGACTAGCAGTCGACTCATTTCCTTCCCAGCACCCTCTGACACCCTCTCTTCATTTGATCCCACAAATGAAGGGGATATTTCTACTTTCTTCTTATCTTCCTACTCTACCTCCTGTCCTCTTGATCCCATACCCTCACAAATTGGTAGGTCCTTGTCTTGTGTGCTCATTCCACCTCTAACTAAAATCTGTAATCTATTTCTCTCTAGTGGTATCTTTCCATCACTATTCAAGCACGCAGGGATTACTCCTATTCTAAAAAAGCAAAATTCAGACCCAAGCTCTCTCTCAAATTACCGCCCCATCTCTCAGCTCCCATGCCCCTCCAAACTTCATGAGAGAATTGCCTATACTCGCCTCACACGTTTATTTTCTGCAAACAACCTATTGGATCCTCTTCAATCAGGCTTTCACTCTCAACACTCCACAGTGACTACACTCTACTATGATCTGATCACAGCTAAAACTAAAGGTGATTACTCTCTTCTAATTCTCCTGGATCTCTCTGCTGCATTCAACACTGTTGACCACTCTCTCTTCATACAGACGATATAATCCGTAAGTCTTTAAGGTACTATTCTATTCTGGTTCTCATCCTACCTCTCTAATTGCTGTTTCAGTGTTAATTTCTCTGAACAACCTCCACTCCGCTTCTTTATCAGTTGGAGTACCACAAGGCTCAGTCCTAGGTCCTCTGCTATTCTCTATCTACACCACTTCTCTTGGAAAACTAATAAGCTCCTTTGGATTTCAGTATCATCTCTATGCAGATGAGACACAAATTTATCTATCCTCTCCTGATCTCTTACCAGCTGTGTTGTCTCGCGTTACTGACTGTCTTTTTGCCATTTCATCTTGGAGGTCCTCTCGCCAACTCAAACTCAATCTTTCAAAAACAGATAATATTCCCACCCAACAATAGAAGCTTCCTGCCTGACATTTCTATTCCTGTTGGTAACATGACCATAAATCCCACCCCGCAAGCTTGCTGCCTAAGTGTAATCCTTGACTCGCAACTATCCTTTGTTCCCCACATCAACTCTATATTTACATCATTCTGCATACATCTAAAAAACATTTCCAGAATACATACATATCTCACTCAAGAGACAGCAAAAACTATAATTTATGCACTCATCATCTCCCGCATCGACTATTGTAATTCCCTCCTTACTGGTCTTCACAAAATCAGACTTGAGCTCCTACAATCTATTTTGCACGCAGCGGCTAGATTGATTTTCCTTGCAAAACGTTTTTTGTCTGCTGAGTCACTCTGTCAGTCTCTACATTGGTTGCTTGTTTCTCAAACAATCCAATATCAAATTCTTCTACTAACATACAAGGCCACTTTATGGAATTCACTTGCTCGCACCACAAGACTTTCCTCTAGTTTTCAAACCATCAAGCAATCTCTGAAAACCCACCTCTTCAGACAAGCTTATAATATTCCTTTACCTTAATTCCTTAATTGCCCTAGTTTACCCTATTACCACCCTCTACACAACTAGCACAAGACAACAACCCTCTGATCAACATATTGTGTGACTGATCATACAGCCCACTAAATATTTTATAACCTTTGCATTCTAGCTGGACAAATATTCAATATGATGTAGCACTTAACCTTGTGTATCAAACCATTGTCCCATAGATTGTAAGCTTGCAAGCAGGACCCTCTTACCTCTCTGTGTGTATGTATTACCCAGTATTGTTTTATTACTGTCCCAATTATAAAGTGCTACGGAATCTGCTGGTGCTATATAAATAAATGATGATTTTGATGATGAATGGGCCCTGACATGATAATTCCTTTATCCTCTCCCATTAATTTTGTCATACAGTCTGTAATCATGATTTCTGCTGAGATCATATGTTGAGCAAGTTTATGTTTTCTCTTCTGTCACAATTGGGTACAGCTGTACATCATTTGCACTGGAGAGCACACGTGTGGTATCCTATGTTAAGTTACTTCATTAGACATTTTTAGGCACAACCAGAGTGGGAAACTGGCCTTTTCTGCAATTCTGTTCTAACTCAGACACAGTCTCATGTGCCAATGAGTAGTCAGAGGAACAACATCCTCACCAAGCAGTTCTTCTCCAGCCTTCCCCACGATAGTAGCTTGGGCAACTGTGTATAATCTACTGGGATGGACCTCCCCCTGATTAACAGACTGAGCAGCCCCTGTTTTAGAATGTGACAAAAGATATTGTAATTGACATTTTTCAGTATTCATTCGTTAACACTGATACTGCCACATTTCAGTGTCAGTAAGTCCTTGTCGCCATACCTTGTCCTCTGCTACTTCAAAACTCTGTTTCAGACATTGCATTTGTTCCCAGAGAGGTATGTGGGGACCTAAAGTGAGCATCCATTTCCTATAGACACTGAAGGCATTGATGGGATTCTCCTGATCTTTTAACAGACGTTTGAGGATATCCCTGTGCGTGCAGTACAGGTATGGTGCACCCCGGATCTGGCATTCCACTAGCAGCTCCTCCATACTGATTGTCTCTAGTGGATCTGTCGAATCTGCTAATGGGATAGATTCTATTAGTAGTAGTACATTTGCAGGGGATTCATCAGGCATGTCCCTGTGCTGTAACAGTCCATTTTCGCCTTGTTTGTACTGCTGATTATTGTTGTAACTGGATTTTCCCTTGGCCAGATTCCACATACTACAAATAACTTCATTTGTAAACTCATCCCATTCTGGTTCATCCCGAAAATATCAGGCAGTTGCTTCCTCTTTCAACATTAGGAACTCATCCAACAAGTTCTCCAATTTATCCTGTAGACTGGCTCCTTTCCACAAAATAATCTTTGGGCACTCCTCATCCCAATAATCCAAAATGTGCTGCATTGTGGTGGGGTGGTGCAACACATCCATATCCCCATCCTGCAGACACTTTCACAGTCCTTCATCCCAGAAATCCCTTCCCCTGGGTGCACTGGACTGCTTCATCCCTTCCTTTGGCAACTTTTTCAAAACTAGGTTGTGATCTGCTCTCTTCTTCCCAGAACTCACACCCATTTTACATCCAGGGATCACCTCACTGTGATTTCCCCTCCTTGAGACATGTTCTCCACTGGCGAAGTGCGCCTCTCCTTATCAAATCAGCATTTAGGCGGCATCTTCCCTCGCCTAAAGCCCACAATGCTTTTCGTGACACTGTCTACCTTAAAGCCTTTAGAATTAAGTTCAGGATAGTGTCCTAACTGGTTTCCAGTGCTAACTGCTTTGCAGAGCCCTGGAATGTATCACGATACAGTTCCCCTGCAGCTCTACTGAGAGAGGACCTGGGGCTGAGTGACCCCACTGCTTGCCACCAAAAATGTGAAGATACCAGGTTTTCTGGTCCAATTCTACCCACTTCACATTGGCTGGCCACCCACAGGTGCCTTCCTAGGCCAGGGAAGCTTACTGCGTACCTTCTAAGGTTCTTATTAGTCACTCAGGCAAATTCGGTAAGAAAAGTACAACAGTACATTTACTGTAACAAAAACAATCATTAAGATATTATGTACACACAGTAAATAAATGCCAGGCAGGTTCACCACATTATCTGTCCCTAACCCCACTAGCTTAAGGAGTTGCAGTCACCTCACTGTCCAGACTTGACGACCCATGGATCTGCCGATGTATTTCACTGGTAGAGCCACCAGCCACACTGCAGCTTCCAACCATCAATACCCAGAATAAACATCACCTCCCCCCTGGAGTGGCTCCTTATATCTTGGGTCAAATTTACACAGTGCTTTCTCCACCCTGGGCAAACCCCTGGGCCTCTCCTTGTTAAACATTGATGAGTCCTGGACTAGGGGGTTGGAGAGGGGAGTGGAGATGAGCTGTACTTCCACAGAAACTCCCCTGCCAGATTGTATACCAAATGTCTGGAGTAGTCTTGTGAGAACAATGGATACTAATTAGCCTTCCCCCTCACCAGTATCTTCAAACCTGATCCCTACCCATAACCCACCTGGCTTCACTTTAAGGACAATGAATAACAATCTCACTGCCACATCAACAATATACAATAAACAATATATATATTTACAATGATCTACAAAGAGTGCAGAGCAACCAAAATAATAAGTGTTATGGACTATCCACTACGAGGGCAGACTGTGCAATTTATGGTTGTTTACTCTAGAAACATGTGTCCACATATGCTGTGATGTTGGTAGCTAATTAAACTATTATACATCTAATATAATAGGCTGCAAATCAGAGTATATATGCCCCCAAAAATCAATAAATACTGGTTATTATATAATCATTATTATCAGTTGGGGCAGATGATTAGAAAGCATCTGCCTGTGTATGCAGTCATTGCTTCACCATGCTAATAGTGCATCTTCTGACCTGGCTGTCTAGTGCTCAGATTTGGCTACACAGATGCCTGTGTATGGGCACCTTAATAGATTATGCAATTACTCTGTTGGCGGTTGGAAAGGATTAATATATATTCACTGTTGGGCAGATTTGCAAATAGCAAAGTTATAATCTATCACCTGTACTATCTTTTAAGTGTCCCTTATAGGTATGATGAAATGCTGCACTGTTGATAGCTGCAGGGGATCTAACCTTATATTAATCTCCCACAGTCTGTTATGAAGGGCCTGCATTATACATTTATGGTACGCAGCCTCAAAGAGAGAAAGATTGGGACTTTTAAATCAGTGAAAATCAATAGATACACTTGAATTATTTTAGAACACAAACACAGAAAGTTACTAAATGGGATTTAATATGAGAAAAAGACACAATGCTTCTTGAATAAAAATAGTGATATTAAATTGACATTCGAAAATAGAAATAAAACCATAAAATGGAAGAACTGCGCTCACTTATTCTTAACAAACTGTTACCCAAAAACCGACAATTTGTAACATGTTTTACTGACTTTTTTTTTTTTTTTTTAAAAAAAATTCCTTACACCCCTCTCCCGAAAAAAAAGAAATTCCTCTGTAACATCAATGAAAGAGGAGTGCTGGAATGCTGATCTTTTTTACAAGCCATTTATTGACCTGTTGTCCGACAGTTCTATTAATGGGTCCTGAGAATATACCATAACTCTATTCTTAAACATAACATAGATATTCTTTTCTCATAATTATATTGAGCTAGCTATAATAATAGCATGGGTAGTAAATATAGTTAATGTTTTGTATTTTCAACATAATTGTTATATAACTATATGTATGTTTATTTTGTAATGTACATAACTGGAATTGTGTGTGTATCCCAGGGTGTGTACAGTTTGGGACTAACAAAATGTATGCCTCTTCCATCAATTACTTTTTATGTTGTGTGACAGACAACTAATTATTTCTTATAAGACACAATCTTCTGAGTGGCAGGAGTCTGCTCCAGGTGTGACCTCTTTAGTGGTGGTTTCAGAGTGAGGATTTAAATTTTAAGCACATTATAACACCATACACTAAAGCATTGTACCTTCTACTTAACATGTGTCTGTGGAGCTAAAACAGTGTTTCCCAAATCCAGTTTTCAGGGACCCCTAACAGTGCATATTTTGCAGGGTTCACCGAATTAGAAGTGAAATAATTATACCACCTGTGAATCATATTATACATAATATGTCAGTCTGTAATGAATACACCTGTGCTCCAGCAAGGAGATAATGAAAACATGCACTGTCAGGAGTATCTGTGGACTGGATTTGGGATACTTTGAGTTAAAATTTAAAATCATTCACCAGCAATTTACTAATCAGCTGCATTGCTATGGAGCAATGGCAGTCAGATAGTACAGATAGTGTCATCAAATAGAGGAGTGCAGGTGTTAACTGAATTTGTGCATCTGATATCAATGCCACAACCGCAGACATATCTATTTCTGTGGTGACAATAAGGACAGAACGTGTGCATAAAGCTATACAAATTAGAGCTGCACATAAAAAACGAAAAGATACAAATTGTACAGTCCATCCGATCCTGTGGCTTGATGATTGTGTTTCATGTTCTGATTGGCTGCTACTTTACCAAATTAACTAACACAACTGGTGGTCCTTTCTTGAAGTAAATTTTATCTATAGCTCCAACATGATAACATTGTAAAGCCCATATCCATACAAAATATCCATAGGTAAAAGAAAGAGGGCAATATAGTGCAATACTGTTATTTTATATAAATAACACTATTTTATTTATAAAACACTTTGTGTAAACTGAAAATACTCCTACCAGATAAATAGCTAGTGCATGTAGCAGCAGTGAAGTGGCTAGAAAATGGCTAGATAGTGCTGCTGATAGTAATCATCACTGCCCCGCCCTCCTGTACCACAAGAGATACGCCACCTCAAAGGTGCATCAATGTCTAGTTTTGTTTTGTTTTGTTGCAATTACGTGAAAACTCCACCTCCAGGTATAAGGGGACACAAGTCCATACTTCGCCATGAATCGCATCATTGAGGCCAGTCTGGGACAGGATGCTGGAGAGTAGGCAGTATGCACAAGTCAAAAACATATATACAAACATTTGTGTAGGCATTTTTTGTGGGTATGCACAATATAAACGTCTTATGGTCCTTGCCTCCCTCCTGATGCTTACACATGACTATGACATTGACCTGGCTGGGTGCACAAGATCATTATAACAGATGGGAGAGAGTAAGAGTCCTTCTGCCGCTCAGCTGATGTGTCAGTGTGTGATCGCATCCAGCCTCGTGCAGAATACATCAATGAACATTGTCCGGAATGAAAACAGCTATTGGTGTCATACAAAAATTTAAAAAATGGGCGCTGATAGATATCCAAAAAGCTGCCAAAGATATACAAGAAAGCTCACTTACTTTCAATAGTAACATAGATAGATGTATTAGTATAGCTCACAGCGCTAATCGGATATTACACACATGAGTTCATCAGAGTCACAGTAAAATTGGATCACTGTAACAAACACAATACAATACATAGAACAGTACTGTTTCATCAAATATACAATGTATAAATATGTATTGTCCCAAGGGTATTCCTTTAACAAAGTGTAGTGATTAATACGGCCAGAATGTTATAAACCACGTGAGGGGGTCCCGCAGGGGTACACTGATAGAAGGACACCACTTCTATTTTTATGCTTTTAATTGTATTGATGTACCATTTAATAAATGGAATTATACTATGATCTTTTATTTTGACTTCATGTATCCATCGGTGGAGTGGTTAACAGAGGAGGACCTTTCAAAGATCTATTGATATGTCTTGTGAAAGAATCATTCTTGTAAGCAGATCCCCTGCGGGGACCCCCTCACGTGGTTTATAACATTCTGGCCGTATTAATCACTACACTTTGTTAAAGGAATACCCTTGGGACAATATATATTTATACATTGTATATTTGATGAAACAGTACTATTCTATGTATTGTATTGTGTTTGTTACAGTGATCCAATTTTACTGTGACTCTGATGAACTCATGTGTGTAATAAGCTATTGGTGTCAGTCTCAAGCAGGGGCAGGCTGGGCTGGGGGGCAGGGGGGCATCTGCCTCCCAGGCCGGTCCTATAGTGGGCTACCTTGGGCTGGGTCACTGGGCCACCTGCATTGTTTTCCTTTCAAATGTTCCAAGTAGTCTGCTGAGTGGAGTCTTGACCTCCGGGCTAAAATTTGCTAGCCCCCTGGTCTTGATGCTGTCACAGGAAGTCTACTGCACCCTCATTTATAAGCCATTGCCCTGCTGCACCCCTATGCTCCCAGTCTTCTCTGATGCGGATGAGGTTATAAGCCCTGCGTAGGTCAATCTTGGTGAAGATGGTCGCACCTCTGAGTTGGTCGAACAAAACCGAGATGAGCGGAAGGGGGTAGGTATTTTTAATAGTGATCTTGTTGAGGCCCCTAAAATCAATGCACGGACGTAGCCCACCATCCTTCTTAGAGACAAAGAAGCAGCCAGCTCCTACGGGTGATTTTGAAGGCCTAATAAAGCCTTTCTGCAAGTTCTCTTCAACGTATTGTTGCATGGCTTTGGTTTCAGGGCCTGAGAGTGAGTACAGACTCCCTTTCGGTAACCTAGCGCCAGGAATCAGGTCAATGGCACAATCGAAATCCCGGTGAGGAGGCAAAGCGTCAGCTGCTTTCTTAGAGAAGACATCCCGGAATTCATGGTACTGTGGAGGTAGTAAGTCAGAAGTGGACTGCAACATCCGGAGGGGTAAATTCAGACAAGACTGAGAACATGAAGGCCTCCACTGAGTAATCTCCCCTTGTGCCCAATCGATTACAGGATTATGAAGTCGCAGCCAGGGATGCCCTAGTATCACTGGTACAGATGGACAGTGAGTCAAGTAGAAAATCAGGGTTTCTACTGATTTGAATCTGTCCAGCTCCAACTCTGGCTGGAGGGGGATTCGTCCCGCTTCCGTCCATGAATAATCCTCTCCAGCGCTTCACTGGCCGGTTATAATGTTAGGAACTCCAGCAGCCAATACCACAAAACCCGGAGTCTGCTCCAAAATTCTGGTGTTCACTGTTGCCCCTAGTGGTGGGGACAGACTTGGCTGCAGACTAACGGAGGGTCGTGAGATGGGTACCGGCTGCGGAGAACCCAGGAATGAGGAGTAATGGCAGACAGCGAATCCAGTAAACAAGCCGAGGTCAGGGGTCACTTGCAAGCAGGAATAGTCAGTAAACACGCCAAAGGTCGGGGTCACAGGCACGGTAGCAAGATCCAAGATACAGGCTGAAAGGTCAAGGGTCACTGGCAAACAGGCAGAGTCAAAGTCCAAGAAGGGGTCATACACAAGAAATCAATCCACAGGTTGTCACCAACACGATACAGGAGCAGGTTAGCTGACAGGCAAACTGGACGCTATAACCGGCAGGGAGGCTAAGCCCTCCCTGCCTTATATAGTAACATGGGCCAATCAGGGCTTAGCCCTGTGATGATTGACAGAGTGGGGGGCCAAAAAGATAAGGCTAGATTAATTAGCCCGCAGGCTAGACAATTAGCACACGTGCCCGGCTTCAGCACTTGCCGAGGCGCAGCGCTTCATACACTCGGCGTCCGGCCACTGCCTTGACAACGGCTGGGCCCGAGTAACAGGAAATGACGTCCCGGCCGTCTCCATGACGACCGGAACGCTCGCCGGGACAGGAAGTGAGTCGCGGCGGTGCCATCGGCCACTGCGGCTCCTGACAATGACATTTAACTTAAACACTTCAGTTATGTAAGGTATATTATTCAGCTCAGGAATACACAATCTTTCTTAAACATTAATGTCCAATAATATTGCAGCCTTCAAAATTATTCAGTTTGTAACATTGGCCTTGGCTTATACACAATAATTATTTAGGATGTTTAAAATTGCATATTTGTACCAAATTACCATCGAAGACTGGAATCCTTTTTCAAAAGACCATTCCCCTCCCTTCCTTTCCCTTATTTCTTACCTTCCTTATATGTTTAACGTTGGTTTATTTTCTGCATATTTTTATTGTTTAGCTAACTAGGGCATTTAATCACATAAATGTTAGACTATGTAAAATTGGCTGACTTAAGATTGGAAACTAGAACTTGCTTTTTGCCAGATTTAATGAGAAACTATTTTTTTCTAATCAACTCTCCATACATCCATATTGTATGTCAATTTGTTTGCTTGCCCTTTATCCACACATTTGTATTCTTTCAAAATTTACTCAATGAAAAGTTATTGCAAAAATAAATTGCATATTTGAGAAAGAAAAAAATGTAGTTATAGGCATTCATTTGTTTACATCTGTGGTTCCCAAATCTAGTCCTCAAGCTCCCCCTAAAATTTCAGGTTTTGAGGATATCCGCGATTGCGGCACAGGTAGTTAAATCAACTGACACACCACTCAGATACTCATCTAGTGGTCATGTCAAAGGCTAGGAGACTGAACAATTGTTGCAAAAAACATTCTGGACACGTGACAAAGAAATACAAAAGCAAAATCTAATGGAACATTTACAACATAGAGCTACTGTAAATTCATACAAGTAAATATTGTATACAAATGTAAAAGTTTCAGTACAAAACAAATTTGTGATAGACTTTTGATCCAGAGGGAGTAATTGTTCCAAAGCAAATCATAGTGTTTGTCTGTAAATGTATTGAAGGACCCCACAGAGAACCTTAAAATGTACTTGTTACCTACCAACAATGGAGGCAGCCATTTTGGGAGCTGAACCGATACTCTTGCAACCCAGTATTAATGACGTCACTTAGACACTAGGCACAAATAAATTGCTGGCCTGAGTATTGATTCAATCTACAAAATATCTCCCTCTGATTTGAGTAGGCAACAAGAACTTTAACAAGCTTGAATGTCTTGCATCTATATTTGTGAGTGTCAAAATGTGTATTTTCCTACAGATATATATATTCTATTCTTTAGTGGCCTTTTATGAATATAGGCTTTTAGGTTGCAGGGACAGAGGGCAGGGCTGTTACTACAAACGGTCCCCCCACAGATATTACTCTTTAAGATTGCATATTAATTGCAGCTTTATTAGTACTTTGCCTTCAGCAGTGTCCCCACTCAGTAACAGTACAAACTGACCATTCTCTGTATTCACTCCTCCTGTACCTCGCATCCCGGCTGGTTGTGTTTTGGGTCCTCTGACTATTCTTACTTCACCTACCACCTACCACTTCACTGGTGACTGTCTCTGAGAACCACGGCCTGCACAACCATTGCAGCCAAGTCCATACTCCCTTGCGGGGGTCCTTGGTGAATATCAGGAGGGCATTAGACTCTGTGCCTCCTAGTTCAGTTGCGCTAATAGCAAGTGGCCCCATCCGATTCTCGTGACAGCTACATTCTTTTCGCCTAGCAAAGATTAGAGCAGAAAGTATGTCATATCAATCCAATCACTTTTTTCAAATGATTGAAATCACCTGAAAGGTAGAACACATTACTTCCTATGTTGAGGTTCACACCAAACTATTCTCAATAGTAGCACTGGCGGAACTTAACGGGTGCTGGTATGCTTCATCCCCTTTTATGACAGACAATACATTCATGTGCCTGTCGGCAGAGATCTTGCCCAGCCGCTCTGATTGTGTTTTATTTATTGTTTTAAACACAATCAGAGCAGCTGGGCATCACACTTTGACAGGCACATGAAAGCGGGCATGGCACTAAATTGCCCCTCCCCGTCCCCATCCCCTAGCAAAACAATCTAGGTCCGTCCCTGAATAGTAGACTCTTGTTTATTGGGGAAAAAATTAAGTATTTAAGACACGTTATTAACATTGGAAACACAGAGTACAACAATGATCTAAAATGCTTTTATAAACCCTATAAGATAAATCCTTGTGTTTTGCCCCTGCTGCACAAGGCTCAACGTTTCACTGTGAATGACTCCTAAGTATGGATGTTGATACCTAGATCTAAAGCAGATCATACATGGGGCAGCACGGTGGCATAGTGGATCCTGAATCTGACACTTGACACTCACAGCATAACCTTTTATTTATATTACCTGATCCCTATAGTGATAGATGTCATAGCAGTGCATTACCCGGGTCTCACCTGTAACACACAGAACATACCCTTTATTATATTACCTGGTCCCTATACCTAACATAGTGACGTATATCCTGAATCTGACATATGACACTCACAGCATAACCATTTATTTATATCACCTGATCCCTATACCTAACATAGTGACGTATATCCTGAATCTGACATATGACACTCACAGCATGACCTTTATTCGATTAACTGATTCTTGTAAACTGACTTACAGTGCTATTATGGTTCTGTTCCCCCAAGCTCATGATTCTAGTCTGGAACATGTTCTTGTCACAATTCTGTTCTGCCACATAGATATAATTAGTTTTGCTCTGTTTCCCTGGCACACACAAGATCACATAGTCTCTGTTTCCTGCTATGCACATTCCCCCAGTTTAGCAGTTCTGCCCAGCCTTGAGGTATCAAGAAGTGGGCAGGGAAAGGGTGATCAATTATTTACCAATAAATCTGCCAGAGGTACAGCTAATTAACCCGGGCGTTAACCCCTCCACCCCCATAGATGTGTGTTACTCTGTAATCTGATGTCATTTAAAAAAAGAAGTATAGTATTCTCTGTGTAATGAGGAAGAGGCTTGGCATGACTACACTCATGCCAATCTCCACCTAATTTTATTTGCTAAAAGGTAAAGCTTAAAACAGAGGTTAAATAATAATTGACTTACACCAGTTTATGGGCCCCATACCAAATTTTGGTTAGTGCCCCAGCGATGCCATGGTATTCTGAAAACAGCAGAAAATGGGCCTCTTCTGA
Organism: Mixophyes fleayi; assembly: GCF_038048845.1. Classification (NCBI taxonomy): domain Eukaryota; kingdom Metazoa; phylum Chordata; class Amphibia; order Anura; family Limnodynastidae; genus Mixophyes; species Mixophyes fleayi. Next base: position 163,168,502 of record NC_134407.1, read on the forward strand.
ACATGCGCAGGGCGGTCACATCAGAGATTGAAGTGGGGCTCTGGTGGTGTGGGGGGCTCCCGATGTGGGGGGATGCTGTCAGGGGAGAGCACTGGCATTGTGAGGGGGAAGCACTGACACCCCTCACCTCTGGGCAGTGTAGAGGCCGCACTCCCTGCATCCACCCTACACTCACGGTAGTTTCTCCATTACTGGAATTGTAATAGGACTGCATTCATTACTGGTAAAATGTTCTTTCCTCTTTCACCATTCTATCTATCTGTAATGTTCTGATATGAACAATGTGAAATGAAGGTTTTGCCAGCAATCACTTGAAAACAGCATCCTTATTGGAAGCTGTTTTGTGCAAAGTGGTTTATTTTACATAAAATTTAATTTTTATTTCGGGATAGGTATTAATGTTACGTGGGGTCTGCTGGGGCATATTTTGAATATGTCCAGAAACTCACAGTGCTCACCAGGATACTTCCCCTGTACCAAGGGGTCTCTGGGCTGGTGCTAATACTTGAAAACCTTCCCCACACTCAGTGCAATATACACAATATCTCGCTCTCAGTATCTGTGCTCTGATTATCAAAGGACCATCCTCTCTGTCTCTGTTTCTGTTTCTCACTCTCTCTGTGGGGAGGTCTGAGGGGCATGTGGGGATGTCTGAGGGACATGTGGGGAGGTCTGAGAGGTATGTGGGGAGGTCTGAGGGACATGTGGGGAGATCTGAGGGGCATGTGGGGAGGTCTGAGGGACATGTGGGGAGGAATGAGGGACATGTGGGGAGGTCTGAGGGGCATGTGAGGAGGTCTGAGGGACATGTGGGGAGGAATGAGGGACATGTGGGGAGGTCTGAGGGTCATGTGGGAGTTCTGAGGGACATGTGGGGAGGAATGAGGGACATGTGGGGAGGACTGAGTGACATGTGGTGAGGTCTGAGGGACATGTGGGGAGGTCTGAGGGGCATGTGGGGAGGTCTGAGGGACATGTGGGGAGGAATGAGGGACATGTGGGGAGGACTGAGGGACATGTGGGGAGGTCTGAGGGACCTGTGGGGAGGAATAAGGGACATGTGGGAGGACTGAGGCACATGTGGGGAGGTCTGAGAGGCATGTGGGGAGGTCTGAGAGGCATGTGGAGAGGTCTCATGGCATGTGTGGAGGTCTGGAAGGCATGTAAAGGGAATGTGGGGAGGTTTGGGGGGCATATTGTTGCTCTGGGTGCCATGGATCATGCTATACCTCTGCGTCCATCAAACCAAAGGGGGCGGGGCTGGTCATGGAAAAGGGGAGGGGCCGTGTCTGTTTCATTTGTAATGGGCCCCACAATTTCTGATGGCAGCCCAGAGTGTATGTGATGAATGTCTGGCATGAATCGGGCACATATGCTTCTTAAAGCAGACCTGCACATATCTTGCAAGAGATTTGCATATGCCTACAATTGTGGATTTTTTAGTGAACGTGATTTGTACTTGCAATTTGAGCTTAGTCTGCATCAGTCCCACAGAATCCTGCTTACCCGGGGTTTCTCCCAAGGGCTCCAACATCCACTGCTGCTCTACTCTTTGTACAATGGTACTAAATCAAGCTTGGTTAAAATGCACAATAGTGTTGTTAATTGCCCCTCCCCTTGTGATATTAACATTCTGTATGCATGAACGTAAATTTCATTGATAGAGGGGCATCAAAACATCGCCTTTTGCATGATACAGGGAAGCCATAGTAGCACTGGCCTATTGGTGCCACCACGGGCACCAATTTTAGGTTTTGGGTACAGTTCTCCCTTAATACATGGAGCATAGCGCTATGATATTATGTACCCCATAGCAACCAATCAGCTTTCATTAGTCTGACTACACTTAACTGCAAAAAGTTGATATCTGATTGGTTGCTATATGGTGCAAAAGATCCTTGCTCTTTGCACAATTTTTTAAATAATCTGCCAGAATGTGTAATGCTGCCTCAATTACATTAATCCCTCTTATTAGAAAACCTTAGAGGATAATGCCTTCCAAAACTCATAACAGATCCTTTGTTACTTGTCTTTGTTTCTAAATGGGATTAGTACCATTTGCCCACTTAAGAGTAGGGATGAGCGCGCTCGGATTTCTGAAATCCGAGCCCACCCGAACGTTGCGGATCCGAGTCGGATCCGAGACAGATCCGGGTATTGGCGCCAAATTCAAAAGTGAAACTGAGGCTCTGACTCATAATCCCGTTGTCGGATCTCGCGATACTCGGATCCTATAAATTCCCCGCTAGTCGCCGCCATCTTCACTCGGGCATTGATCAGGGTAGAGGGAGGGTGTGTTAGGTGGTCCTCTGTGCTGTTTAGTTCTGTGCTGTTTAGTTCTGTGCTGTTTAGTTCTGTGCTGTTTAGTGCTGTGCTGTTTAGTGCTGTGCTGTGCTGTGCTGTGCTGTGTTCTGCAGTATCAGTCCAGTGGTGCTGTGTGCTGTGCTCTGTCCTTCTGAGGTCAGTGGTGCTGCTGGGTCCTGTGCTGTGTCCTGTTCAGTCCAGTGGTGCTGTGTCCTGTGCTCTGTGCTTCTAAGGGCATAGTTATTTCCCCAATATTCCCCTGTGTTTAAAAAAATAAAAAAAAGTTTTTTTTATAAAATACCAAAAACTACTTTAATATTTTTTAATTACCACAAAATTTTCACAACCAATCCTGCAGTATAAGCCCATTGGTACTGCAATATTACCAAGTTCACACATTCAGCAGTAAAAGTCCAGTGGTACTGCAATATTACAAAGTTTACACATTCTGCAGTATCAGTCCAGTGGTGCTGTGTCCTGTGCTCTGTCCTGCTGAGTTCCGTAGTGCTGCTGGGTCCTGTGCCGTGTCCTGTTCAGTCCAGTGGTGCTGTGTCCTGTGCTCTGTGCTTCTAAGGGCATAGTTATTTCCCCATTATTCCCAAGTTTGTAAAAAATAAAAAAAAAGTAAAAAAAAATAAAAAAATTAAAAAAAAAAAAAAATATATAATAATTATAACCAAATTTGCAAAACCAATCCAGCATTATAAGTCCATTGGTACTGCAATATTACCAAGTTCACACATTCAGCAGTAAAAGTCCAGTGGTACTGCAATATTACAAAGTTTACACATTCTGCAGTATCAGTCCAGTGGTGCTGTGTCCTGTGCTCTGTCCTGCTGAGTTCCGTAGTGCTGCTGGGTCCTGTGCCGTGTCCTGTTCAGTCCAGTGGTGCTGTGTCCTGTGCTCTGTGCTTCTAAGGGCATAGTTATTTCCCCATTATTCCCAAGTTTGTAAAAAATAAAAAAAAAGTAAAAAAAAATAAAAAATTAAAAAAAAAAAAAATATATATAATAATTATAACCAAATTTGCAAAACCAATCCAGCATTATAAGTCCATTGGTACTGCAATATTACCAAGTTCACACATTCAGCAGTAAAAGTCCAGTGGTACTGCAATATTACAAAGTTTACACATTCTGCAGTATCAGTCCAGTGGTGCTGTGTCCTGTGCTCTGTCCTGCTGAGTTCCGTAGTGCTGCTGGGTCCTGTGCCGTGTCCTGTTCAGTCCAGTGGTGCTGTGTCCTGTGCTCTGTGCTTCTAAGGGCATAGTTATTTCCCCATTATTCCCAAGTTTGTAAAAAATAAAAAAAAAGTAAAAAAAAATAAAAAATTTAAAAAAAAAAAAATATATATAATAATTATAACCAAATTTGCAAAACCAATCCAGCATTATAAGTCCATTGGTACTGCAATATTACCAAGTTCACACATTCTGCAGTATCTTGTGCTACATATAATGGAGACCAAAAATTTGGAGGATAAAGTAGGGAAAGATCAAGACCCACTTCCTCCTAATGCTGAAGCTGCTGCCACTAGTCATGACATAGACGATGAAATGCCATCAACGTCGTCTTCCAAGCCCGATGCCCAATCTCGTAGTACCGGGCATGTAAAATCCAAAAAGCCCAAGTTAAGAAAAAGTAGCAAAAAGAGAAACTTAAAATCATCTGAGGAGAAACGTAAAGTTGCCAATATGCCATTTACGACACGGAGTGGCAAGGAACGGCTTAGGCCCTGGCCCGTGTTCATGACTAGTGGTTCAGCTTCACCCACGGATCTTAGCCCTCCTCCTCCTCCCCCCCCCTACAAAAAATTGAAGAGAGTTATGCTGTCAGCAACAAAACAGCAAACAACTCTGCCTTCTAAAGAGAAATTATCACAAATCCCCAAGGCGAGTCCAAGCGTGTTGGTGGTTGTCAAGCCTGACCTTCCCATCACTGTACGGGAAGAGGTGGCTCGGGAGGAGGCTATTGATGATGTAGCTGGCGCTGTGGAGGAACTTGATGATGAGGATGGTGATGTGGTTATTGTAAATGAGGCACCAGGGGGGGAAACAGCTGATGTCCATGGGATGAAAAAGCCCATCGTCATGCCTGGTCAGAAGACCAAAAAATGCACCTCTTCGGTCTGGAGTTATTTTTATCCAAATCCAGACAACCAATGTATGGCAATATGTAGCTTATGTAAAGCTCAAATAAGCAGGGGTAAGGATCTTGCCCACCTAGGAACATCCTCCCTTATACGTCACCTGAATAACCTTCATAGTTCAGTGGTTAGTTCAGGAACTGGGGCTAGGACCCTCATCGGTACAGGGACACCTAAATCCCGTGGTCCAGTTGGATACACACCAGCAACACCCTCCTCGTCAACTTCCTCCACAATCTCCATCAGATTCAGTCCTGCAGCCCAAGTCACCAGCCAGACTGAGTCCTCCTCAATACGGGATTCATCCGAGGAATCCTGCAGCGGTACGCCTACTACTGCCACTGCTGCTGTTGCTGCTGTTAGTCGGTCATCTTCCCAGAGGGGAAGTCGTAAGACCGCTAAGTCTTTCACCAAACAATTGACCGTCCAACAGTCGTTTGCCATGACCACCAAATACGATAGTAGTCACCCTATTGCAAAGCGTATAACTGCGGCTGTAACTGCAATGTTGGTGTTAGACGTGCGCCCGGTGTCCGCCATCAGTGGAGTGGGATTTAGAGGGTTGATGGAGGTATTGTGTCCCCGGTACCAAATCCCCTCGAGATTCCACTTCACTAGGCAGGCGATACCAAAAATGTACAGAGAAGTACGATCAAGTGTCCTCAGTGCTCTTAAAAATGCGGTTGTACCCACTGTCCACTTAACCACGGACATGTGGACAAGTGGTTCTGGGCAAACGAAGGACTATATGACTGTGACAGCCCACTGGGTAGATGCATCCCCTTCCGCAGCAACAGCAACAGCTGCATCAGTAGCAGCATCTACAAAATGGCTGCTCATGCAAAGGCAGGCAACATTGTGCATTACAGGCTTTAATAAGAGGCACAACGCTGCCAACATATTAGAGAAAATGAGGGAAATTATCTCCCAGTGGCTTACCCCACTTAGACTCTCATGGGGATTTGTGGTGTCAGACAATGCCAGTAACATTGTGCGGGCATTAAATATGGGCAATTTCCAGCACGTCCCATGTTTTGCCCACACCATTAATTTGGTGGTGCAGCATTACCTCAAGAGTGACAGGGGTGTGCAGGAGATGCTTGCGGTGGCCCGCAAAATTGCTGGACACTTTCGGCATTCAGCCAGTGCCTACCGCAGACTAGAGGCACATCAGAAAAGCTTGAACCTGCCCTGCCATCACCTCAAACAAGAGGTTGTGACGCGCTGGAACTCCACCCTCTATATGCTGCAGAGGATGGAGGAGCAGCAAAAGGCCATTCAGGCCTACACAGCCACCTACGACATAGGCAAAGGAGTGGGGATGCGCCTGAGTCAAGCGCAGTGGAGACTGATTTCCGTGTTGTGCAAGGTTCTGCAGCCATTTGAACTTGCCACACGAGAAGTCAGTTCCGACACTGCCAGCTTGAGTCAGGTCATTCCCCTGATCAGGCTGTTGCAGAAGCAGCTGGAGAAAGTGAGGGAGGAGCTGGTAAGCCATTGCGATTACAGCAAGCATGTAGCTCTTGTGGATGTAGCCCTTCGTACGCTTTGCCAGGATCCGAGGGTGGTCACTCTTTTAAAGTCAGAGGAATACATTCTGGCCACCGTGCTCGATCCTCGGTTTAAAGCGTATGTTGTGTCTCTGTTTCCGGCGGACACAAATCTACAGCGGTGCAAAGACCTGCTGGTCAGGAGATTGTCCTCTGAAGAGGACCGTGACATGCCAACAGCTCCACCCTCATTTTCTTCCACATCTATGGCTGCGAGGAAAAAGCTCAGTTTTCCCAAAAGAGGCACTGGCGGGGATGCTGATAACATCTGGTCCGGACTGAAGGACCTGCCAACCATTGCAGACATGTCTACTCTCGCTGCATTGGATGCTGTCACAATAGAAAAAATTGTGGATGATTACTTTGCTGACACCATCCAAGTAGACATGTCAGACAGTCCATATTGTTACTGGCAGGAAAAAAAGGCAGTTTGGAAGCCCCTGTACAAACTGGCTCTATTTTACCTGAGTTGTCCCCCCTCCAGTGTGTACTCGGAAAGAGTTTTTAGTGCAGCGGGGAACCTGGTCAGTGAGCGGCGAAGGAGGTTGCTTCCTCACAACGTTGAAAAAATGATGTTTATAAAAATGAATAATCAATTCCTCAATGAAGTACAGCACTGCCCTCCAGATACTACAGAGGGACCTGTGGTTGTGGAGTCCAGCGGGGACGAATTGATAATGTGTGATGAGGAGGAAGTAGACACTGTAGGGGGAGAGGAATCAGAGGTTGAGGATGAGGACGACATCTTGCCTCAGTAGAGCCTGTTTAGTCTGTACAGGGAGAGATGAATAGCTTTTTTGGTGTGGGGGCCCAAACAAACCAATCATTTCAGTCAAAGTTGTTTGGTAGGCCCTGTCGCTGAAATGATTGGTTTGTTAAAGTGTGCATGTCCTATTTCAACAGCAGACCTCTCAACTGCAGCTCATCCCTCCTCTGCGGGGATAATGTCTCCTGTGCTCTGACACGTCACTCTGTGTACTCTCAGCCTCAGGATCTGACACTACAGCTACCATGCCTCTTGTAGCAGCCCTCACTCCAGGGCCTCTTCCATGTGCAGTGTCCCCCTCTCTCTTGGGTTCACTATAGTGGCATGGAGTTCTCCCCCTCATCCAGGGCACACATTCCTTGCCCTGGCTCAGTCACCACGCTCAGACTTCCAGGCAATGCTGGGGGAGCCTGGGAGCTTCCACCCCAGGTCCCCAGCTACAACTCTCCTCTCCTGTGTCTTCTCTCTCTTTCTGACACTTGAAAGATCGTGCCTTTAAATGAAAAAGTCAGTCTTGATTGCACGACTATGTGCAAGTGCAACAGGGACATTTTTTTGGGTTTACAAAGTCAAACAGTAACACTACGACCCTGTCTGTCTGGGGTCTGTCAATGACGAATTGTCTGGAGCATGTTTTGAGGAGGTATTGTGGCCCCGGTATCAAATTGGGTACCGGGGCCACCCCACTATGCAGTCCAGATACTTGTTTGGTGGAATTCCGACACGTGGAGGGTTTTTTAATTATATTGTGGCCTCGGTACCAAATTGTGTACCGGGGCCACCACACTACGCAGTCAAGATACTTGTTTGGTGGAATTCAGACCAGTTGAGGGTTTTATTATTATATTGTGTGGACCACTCTATCTATACCACACTACAACTCTATACCACTCTATTTCCTACTTTAATTCTATTTAATTCTATTTCCTACTTTAATTCTATTACTAATTAATTACCATAAAGAGGAACCAAAAAAACCAATTTTACCAAAAGTATAATATGACTTAGACTTACAAACACTACACTTGAAAGATCGTGCCTTTAAATGAAAAAGTCAGTCTTGATTGCACGACTATGTGCAAGTGCAACAGGGACATTTTTTTGGGTTTACAAAGTCAAACAATAACACTACGACCCTGTCTGTCTGGGGTCTGTCAATGACGAATTGTCTGGAGCATGTTTTGAGGAGGTATTGTGGCCCCGGTATCAAATTGGGTACCGGGGCCACCCCACTATGCAGTCCAGATACTTGTTTGGTGGAATTCCGACACGTGGAGGGTTTTTTAATTATATTGTGGCCTCGGTACCAAATTGTGTACCGGGGCCACCACACTACGCAGTCAAGATACTTGTTTGGTGGAATTCAGACCAGTTGAGGGTTTTATTATTATATTGTGTGGACCACTCTATCTATACCACACTACAACTCTATACCACTCTATTTCCTACTTTAATTCTATTTAATTCTATTTCCTACTTTAATTCTATTACTAATTAATTAACATAAAGAGGAACCAAAAAAACCAATTTTACCAAAAGTATAATATGACTTAGACTTACAAACACTACACTTGAAAGATCGTGCCTTTAAATGAAAAAGTAAGTCTTCATTGCACGACTATGTGCAACAGGGACAGTTTTTTTCTTTACAAAGTCAACTAATAACACTTGGACCCTGTCTGTCTTTAACATACTTAATGGGATCTCAATGACGAATTGTCTGTAGCATGTTTGGAGGAGGTATTGTGGCCCCGGTATCAAGTTGGGTACCGGGGCCACCCCACTACGCAGTCCAGATACTTGTTTGGTGGAATTCTGACACGTGGAGGGTGTATTTATTTTATTGTGGCCCCGGTATCAAGTTGGGTACCGGGGCCACCCCACTACGCAGTCCAGATACTTGTTTGGTGGAATTCTGACACGTGGAGGGTGTATTTATTTTATTGTGGCCCCGGTATCAAGTTGGGTACCGGGGCCACCCCACTACGCAGTCCAGATACTTGTTTGGTGGAATTCTGACACGTGGAGGGTGTATTTATTTTATTGTGGCCCCGGTATCAAGTTGGGTACCGGGGCCACCCCACTACGCAGTCCAGATACTTGTTTGGTGGAATTCTGACACGTGGAGGGTGTATTTATTTTATTGTGGCCCCGGTATCAAGTTGGGTACCGGGGCCACCCCACTACGCAGTCCAGATACTTGTTTGGTGGAATTCTGACACGTGGAGGGTGTATTTATTTTATTGTGGCCCCGGTATCAAGTTGGGTACCGGGGCCACCCCACTACGCAGTCCAGATACTTGTTTGGTGGAATTCTGACACGTGGAGGGTGTATTTATTTTATTGTGGCCCCGGTACCAAATTGTGTACCGGGGCCACCACACTACGCAGTCAAGATAGATAGATGCGTATCATAGATAAAGTACATTCAGTGGTGTGGGGCAAATTGAAAAATATTCAAAATGCACTGACATTATCAAAAACAAGAGGTTGTCACATGCTAAAACTCCAACATGTATATGATGGAGAGGATGGAGGAGCAGCCGTATGTGTAGTGTAATGCAGACCTGTTGAAGGTTTTTTATATATTTTATTGTGGTGCCCAGTGCCCACTCCTCTACGCAGTCCAGGTACATTTATTGGTGCGAATCAAACAAGTTGATGGTTTTCTTATTATATATATTGTGGTGACCCACTCCTCTACGCAGTCCAGGTACATTTATTGGTGCGAATCAAACAAGTTGATGGTTTTCTTATTATATATATTGTGGTGACCCACTCCTCTACGCAGTCCAGGTACATTTATTGGTGCGATTCATAAAAGTTCAGGGTTTTTAAGATATTGTGGTGACCCACTCCTCTACGCAGTCCAGGTACATTTATTGGTGCGATTCATAAAAGTTCAGGGTTTTTAATATATTGTGGTGACCCACTCCTCTACGCAGTCCAGGTACATTTATTGGTGCGAATCAAACAAGTTGATGGTTTTCTTATTATATATATTGTGGTGACCCACTCCTCTACGCAGTCCAGGTACATTTATTGGTGCGATTCATAAAAGTTCAGGGTTTTTAAGATATTGTGGTGACCCACTCCTCTACGCAGTCCAGGTACATTTATTGGTGCGAATCAAACAAGTTGATGGTTTTCTTATTATATATATTGTGGTGACCCACTCCTCTACGCAGTCCAGGTACATTTATTGGTGCGATTCATAAAAGTTCAGGGTTTTTAATATATTGTGGTGACCCACTCCTCTACGCAGTCCAGGTACATTTATTGGTGCGAATCAAACCAGTTGATGGTTTTCTTATTATATATATTGTGGTGACCCACTCCTCTACGCAGTCCAGGTACATTTATTGGTGCGATTCATAAAAGTTCAGGGTTTTTAATATATTGTGGTGACCCACTCCTCTACGCAGTCCAGGTACATTTATTGGTGCGAATCAAACAAGTTGATGGTTTTCTTATTATATATATTGTGGTGACCCACTCCTCTACGCAGTCCAGGTACATTTATTGGTGCGATTCATAAAAGTTCAGGGTTTTTAAGATATTGTGGTGACCCACTCCTCTACGCAGTCCAGGTACATTTATTGGTGCGAATCAAACAAGTTGATGGTTTTCTTATTATATATATTGTGGTGACCCACTCCTCTACGCAGTCCAGGTACATTTATTGGTGCGATTCATAAAAGTTCAGGGTTTTTAATATATTGTGGTGACCCACTCCTCTACGCAGTCCAGGTACATTTATTGGTGCGAATCAAACCAGTTGATGGTTTTCTTATTATATATATTGTGGTGACCCACTCCTCTACGCAGTCCAGGTACATTTATTGGTGCGATTCATAAAAGTTCAGGGTTTTTAATATATTGTGGTGACCCACTCCTCTACGCAGTCCAGGTACAATTATTGGTGCGAATCATAAAAGTTCAGGGTTTTTAATATATATTGTGGTGACCCACTCCTCTACGCAGTCCAGAAAGATACCTTGTTGCAACGTTTTGGACTAATAACTATATTGTGAGGTGTTCAGAATACACTGTAAATTAGTGGAAATGCTTGTTATTGAATGTTATTGAGGTTAATAATAGCCTAGGAGTGAAAATAAGCCCAAAAACTTGATTTTTAAACTTTTTATGTTTTTTTCAAAAAAAATCCGAATCCAATACCTTAAATCCGAACCGAGACCTTTCGTCAAGTGTTTTGCGAGACAAATCCGAACCTCAAAAATAACGAAAATCCGGATCCAAAACACAAAACACGAGACCTCAAAAGTCGCCGGTGCACATCCCTACTTAAGAGTAAGAATTAGTACATAAATCCTGTATTTTGTGATTGAAAAAGTATCTTTATTTGCATAAAGGCACAAAATACACACAATACATTATATTCAAGTGTACACAGTATACCGTGAAACATAATCATTCATACATTTTAGTACAATACAAGACATAAGGTACAAGATATGACATCCTACACTATACATCGAGTACTGCACTAACCATGCAAACTTAAACAACATAACACTTCAAAAAAACAATGGATGTGAGGGGACGGTAAGTGAGAGGGGTAGGGTGGGAAAGTAACTTTATTGAGACAGACACAAATATGGAAAGGGTGCATAAATAAGGCATGGCATTCAATAACACTTAAAACTGTGACAGGGGAGTGGGTTGGAGGGGGTAAGGGAGGGGAGGCACAAACCAAAGGTTTGAAAGATAAAGAACACAGATAGGAGGAGAAGGAGAAGAGGGAGACAGCAATCAATCAAGCTTGGGGAGTGTACTGCAGAACGGGAAGGATCTTGTTGCGCAGCCAGGGCTGCCAAGAGGAATTCAGGGCCCGGGTACAACAAATTCATGGGGCCCCCCTCATAGTCGAGTAAGCCCCAAAAATCAGGGGTGTGGTCATACATTCAGGGGCGCGGCAATGCGTCGTTGGGGCGTGGCTAGCCTAACAGCGGTGCAAATTTTTGGGGGTGTGTGGTCATACATTTGGGGCGTGGCAAATGTGCCGTTGGGGCGTGGCTAACACATCAAAATCACTAGGTCCTGAATTCACCAGAGCGTCACATATGTCCCAGCACTCCTGACTTTTAAGACATCTACCACCACAGTGTAGTATACAAAGAATGCAGTGTGTACACAAACAGTTCAGTCTTGGCCTGCACCTTACATTGGGCACGACACTCACCAAAAATTCCCATTGTCCCTACTAGAATCACAACATTTCACACACTCTGCTGCTCTCTCCTACCTGTTCTTCTCACTTTCACCACCTGTAGCTGCTGGTTTCTTTAGTTGCGGCTTTGTCTGGATCCTGGAATGTTGAAGGACCTATTTGGGGGAAAAAATGGCTACATTTAGAAAATTACAGCCAGACGCTGCGTTAAATCAATAGCACCCACGATTAATAATTAGGCCTTCCTCCAGCCCCAACATTAAAATAATAGTATTCACATTTAATAAATAAACCTATTTCCCTTCCTGCAAACAGCCTAGCAATACCTATTTCCCGCAACCATCACTGCCATTAATAAATTCATAGTCACATTTAATAAATAGACCTCATTCTCCCTAAACTCACCCCCATATTCAATAGCCCCCAAATCACCCCATCTTAAATTAATAGTCCCCACTATTAAATGTGCCTCTCCCCTTTTTATTTTAACTCTGTGCTTCTCTCCCTTTTTATTTATTCTGTTTCTCTCCCCTTTTTAACTATTCTGTTTCTCTCCCCTTTTTTATATATTGTTTCTCTCCTTTTTTATTTATTGTGTCTCTCCCCTTTTTTATTTATTGTGTCTCTCCCCTTTTTTATTTATTGTTTCTCTCCCCTTTTTTATTTATTGTTTCTCTCTTTTTTTATTTATTGTTTCTCTCCTTTTTTATTTATTGTGTCTCTCCCCTTTTTTATTTATTGTGTCTCTCCCCTTTTTTATTTATTGTGTCTCTCCCCTTTTTTATTTATTGTTTCTCTCCCCTTTTTTATTTATTGTTTCTCTCCCCTTTTTTATTTATTGTTTCTCTCTACTTTTTTATTTATTGTTTCTCTCTACTTTTTTATTTATTCTCAGCCTCTCTCCCCCGTTGTTTTACTCCCCCTTCTTTATAGCACTGTCCCTTTCCTCCCCTTGCCTCTCCGTTTCTTTACATACCTCCTGTTAGCTTCTTTCTTTTTCTCTTCTTCTCTTCTGTCTTCTCTTCTTTCTTCTAGTTTTGTCCGGCGCTCCTCACTGACTGACGGGTGTGACTTGATGACGTCACGCCCGGCAGTCAGTGTGAATGGAGAAGAGGAGAGGAGGGACGCGGCGCCGCGGTCACGTATTTTTTTTTCTTGTTTTGTTTTAGTGTTCCAGCTCCCCCCACCAACGAACCGACCCGATAAAAGATAAAAAAAAAAATTAATTAAAAATTAGAACCGTGGGACCGGCCCAGGCCCCCTGGCAAGCCCGGGCCCGGGTAAAATGTGCCCGCTCCCCCCCCTCTCGGCGGCCCTGTGCGCAGCACCAGTGCTTTCCCTTCAATGGTAAGGTCTCTTCCCAACACTTCAGGGCCGCCTCCTCTCCACCAAACCAAACTCCAAATATTTTAATGAAGTCCAACTTGATTGTGAAGGGGAATGCAGCGGGGGATGACAGGTGCTACTTTCCGAAGAGCATCGCCTCTGACTTCCCGCAGTTGACCTTTGCCCCTGAAGCTCGGCCAAAGTTCTCGCAGGTCTGGACGAGTGCTGTCACCAAAAGCTGCTCAGTGCAGAAGACAGTGACGTCGTCTATGTAGAGCGAACACCTGGATTCTAGTCGGTCTGGACCCGGTGCGGTGATGCCTGATGCACATCGCAAAGAGCTCTATACAACAAACAAAAAGAAGAGGTGAAGGAGCACAGCCATGTCTGACCCCAGACAGAAGTGAAAAGGGGTCAGTCTTCCAGCCGTTCACCAACACCGAGTTGTAAATATCAATGTACATTGATACACAATCAAAGGCCTACTCCTGATCAAGACTGACCAGGGCCACGTGTGCATGGCGTTCTTTGATGTCTGCAATCCTGCAACCAGGAATGCCACAAGTCTGATCCGGATGAACAATCTGCCCAATGACAACCTTTAGCCTGTTGGCTAGTACCTTGGGCAGGACCTTGTAGTCCACGTTCAGGAGAGAGATTGGCCGCCAATTTTTAAGGTCACATCTCTCCCCTTTGCGCTCATACAGATGTTTTTGTATTTAATTTACTGTTAATTTGTATGAGTCTTTCTCTCAGTCTATCCTTTTTAGATCTGTTTCCTTTAAATAAGTTAATTTGTATTTGTTTAATCTTGCCTTTTGATAATGATGCTTTCAGTGCTGAAACTGGTAATGGAATGTTACATATTTATCTTTAATTCATTAATGGTCTGCACGGCTAAGCCACCTGTTGCACCTTTATGTCATTTTTACAGCATTTACAGATGTCTTATTATACTGATCATGGATTGCAGGCCATCCCAAGTATTACTAAGTGAGCTCCTGCATTTTCCGAGATTGTTCGGTGGTTCCTCTTGTTAAATTCTTAAAAGATAAATGATCTGGAGTTCAGCGGATATACGATCTGGGGGGGGGGGGGTCCACCAACGTCTTGTGCACACCAAGGGCTGGCGTTATCACAAGATAAACCTAGGTTGTCACCTAGAGCACCATAGTTTAAGGGACACCTAAACCATAGAATGAGTGACATAATGTCACTCGTTCAGTGTCTATATTATCACCGTGGCCCCTCCTCACTATCATTGGCCATTGAAATGGAGGGGTAGCAGTGGGCTGCTTCTTACATGTGAAACTGATGACTGCTGTTTCTCCATGTTGGGAATGTGCTCTGAATGCGGAGCTGGGTTATGATGTCACAGCTTGGTTATGATGCTTCACTCCCAAGAGGAGAACCTGCTCCTGCTTTTCACACAAGCTGAGAAATGGGGTGGGGGCACAGGGGCAAACGCAGGATTTGTAGAGAGAGTTTCCATGCCACACCGCCAGTGAACATGGCCAGCATGCTTCGGGGCGTGGCTATAATTTTAGATGGTACTTAGCTGCTCTCCAACTCTTCCTATCCCCATCATATAGACGGGCAAGGCTGCGTGCACTACTGTTAGGGGCACATAGCTCTCCCTTTTCGAGCAGAGCCATGTGAAGTGGGACATACCTCCTAACTGTCCCCACAATCAGGACAAAGTCCTGACTGACTGTGTCAGAACAGTTGACAGACAGTCCTGCTCTCTCCTACCTGTTCTTGCTGCTTTCAATACTTGTTGGGGAGAGATGCCTGTGAACAGTGCAGACAGAAACGATCTGCACACAAGCTGCAAAGTGGCTGGTCCCGGGGCAGGGTCCAGCCACCTCAAGCATACAGTACCCCAGGCTGGGAGGGGGGGTTTCTAGGCAATACAACCCCCCGCCCCCCTCGGTTTAGCTATGGGGCAGTGCCTGATGGGAAGGGGGCATTCAACGGGATGTGTGCTGTGTACCTCTTGTGTCCAGAGGGCACGCACTGGCCATGTATGTACCTGGTACTCTTCAGCTCACTCCTGCTTGCAGTCTGTGGTCAACGTGCTGTCTGGATAAAATCTACTTGTGTTGGCAGGAATGAGGTGAGTGCAGCACATACTTTCTCAGACAAGCAGCTTGTTGTCCACCAACAACACTGTCAGTTAGTTTTATGAAGAATAAAAATAACGTTTTTAGAGTGGATAAACACAGGCAATTATTTTTTACCTATGTTCTGTTCCATTCAAACTGCAGTTACCACATCTTGAGCAGCTGGTAAAAAAGAAAAAAGAGATCACTGATGTCCATGGCAGTGGTCAAATTGAATATTCATTGGAGGTTTTCAAATTTAGAAGTGGCGGCATGGAAAATGTAATGGGAATGTAATTGAATGTAATTTGATAGTTTTACAATGAAGGCAATAGGGAAGTTGCAGTATGGTATACCACCCAGGGCCATCTTTTCCATTGGGCACGATGGGCAGCTGCCCGGGGGCCCCACGGGCAAGGGGGCCCCATTGGCATGGCTCTTAATGAGAATAAATAATCCTGCAAAAGAAAAAAACCTGCAAAAACAACCTACAAGGGTCACTGAGCAAGTACATCTATTATTATTATTATCCTTAATTTGTTAGGAGCCACAAGGTTTCCGCAGCGCTTCTATCTATCTCTATCTCTATATATCTATATCTATATACATCTATATATCTATATCTATATCTAGGGGCCCCGGTGCACTGCTTTGCCCGGGGGCCCATAATGTTGTTAAAATGGCCCTGATACCACCGTATACATCCCCAATTCAACCACTGGTCCAAGGTGAATCCGGATTGGTACCATAATCTGAAAGTGGAAACCTCTTTAAATAGATTCTTGCGATCATAAAGCAGCTGTAAACCAACCTGTTGAAATGATTAGATTTTGAGTTTTTAGGTTATATAAAGCAAGTGCTTGGAAATTAAGTATTGACCTGTTAGTGTGTCTACAAAGGGTAGGTACAAAGGGGAATTTATTTTGTTCCTCTGATATGTTTTGTTCAAGCTGTAGTCACTGTAGTGTAAGTGGCTGGTAAACTGGAGCATCATTGAGCTCTATGGTGAACAGGGTTGTCAGTACATGCTAACAATGGGCCTGATTTATTAGGGAAAGTGAAGCAAAAAAAATGGGTAACTTTGTACCTTGGCAAAGCAATGTTGTATTGGAGGGGAGGTAAATTTAAAATGTGGGGACAGATTTATAGTTGGGGTAAGGCATGTTCTATAGCAACTTTTAATGTCAGTGTAAAAATAAAGCTATCATGTATTTGTGTGCTACATGAAAAAGCAGACAGTATTTTCCTTATGTGCAAAATAATAGACTCTTTTGCACCTCTTGTATTGTAACATGGCTTTTCCAAGGTTCAAAGTTACTCATTTTTTTGCTTTCCTTTGCTTAATGAATCAGGCACAGTTTGTTCATGGTCCATAAAGCATTTGGGAAATAGTCAGTGTGTGTACTGATAATACTGTTCACCTAGAAATGAATTAGCTCTATTCTACCAGCCGCTCAAGCTGCGCAGACTATAGCTTGACTGGAACTTACAATGGGCACAGTAAACATGCCATGGTATGTGTTTATGTTACTGCCTCTATATCAAAATACCCTGCTACCCTCAGGTAATGCAGAGTAATGTATGTCTGGTCAGCATATTAGATCACATACTGAGGCCCGTTGGTTCCACAACCTGGTAATTCATGCATATGGAGTATGTAATTAAGTGACTGATTTGGATTTCTACTCCTTGTGTGGTCTGATCTCAGGCTCCCACACACACAAGGACAGGCGTGCAGGTTGTGGCAGCTTACACAAAATATTATGTCCAATAGCGTAACCTCTTCATCTCCGGCCTCAAGCTCTATCTAAAGAAAGGAAGCCTGTGCTCACCAAAATCTGAGTCGCTACAGACCCCAACAGGGTTCTAATCCATCAATTAATCCTCATATCGAACACTGGCAACTGGTAATAATGGCCATTGTTCATAAAGCTTGCTTTTGTACCAGTGTGTCGTAATTAATTAACACAGAACACACAAAGGTGCACTCCTACTCTCCTCTCTTGGAGAAATGCTTCCACAGACTAGGAGTGTATCTAGGCTACTGGTAAGCAGAACAATAGGAAGACGTGCACTGTGCAAAAGTGTAAAGTTTACATCCAAGTCCAATCTACAACCACTTTAGAACCTGCATAGTCATAAGAGTGAGGGGAGATTAGGTCCAACTTTATTATGTGTTATTTTGTGCATATGAAGCTTTATTTTACATTGGACAAAATGCAACAAAATATGGGCTTCTCCACCACAGTGCAACTGAAAGGTTTAAAATGGTCTCCATTAAAAGTATAGGACACTATCATCATCATTTATTTATATAGCGCCACTGATTCCGCAGCGCTGTACAGAGAACTCATTCACAACAGTCCCTGCCCCATTGGAGCTTACAGTCTAAATTCCCTAACACACACACACACACAGAGAGTGAGAATAAATCATACATTGCTTAAAACTTAACTCCGAACACATATTCCTGACTTCAGAATAAAATATGACACAAACTGTCTTTTTCCCCCCAAACACTAAAACTACTGTTTATTTTTTTCCAGTCTTGATAATGTACCATATTTCAAAAGTATTATTTCACTGTAATAAATCTAATATTAGATGTTTTTGTTTTGTGATGGTTCCCCTTTTCTTGTCAAAGAAAGACAATTAATTGTCCAATCAGTTGTCTTTGAAACAAAATCTGCTTTGAATCCCTGTTCAACTTCAAAATTCCCCAGGTTGCTACACCTGGAAAATACACTATGGGGTCAGTTGGTTGTCATGACTGACTCTAAATGGAGAAGGTCCCCCCACTGTCCTATTTGTTATAATGGGTGGACTTGAGGCAATAAAACAAATGTCTTTAGTATTAATTTCATTTTTAATTCCTTTTACACATATTACGCAGAAAATCAAGATGACAACCCCTAGGTCAGTGTCAACTAAAATTTAGAATCGGAAATGCCTGTCTCATATCACCAAATGTATGATAATAACAACAAATGTCTTATGATCAGTTTAGCTTAAGAAAAGCAAAGAAAAATAAACAATTTTTACAAAATATTTATTGTCCTGTTGTAGAGTATACAGAACAGGAAAGTTGTGTTTCAAAATTCACTAGGCAAGTAAATATTTATAACCGGCACAGAAAATATCAGCCAGACCCACAAATGGACATTTGATGCCAATTTTTTTCTGGCACATCTAATGTTCATACGGCAACTCTGCTCCTGCAAATACTGTTTTTACTGTTCCTGCACATAGTTGTACAAGCTTCCCTGTACAGTATGATCCTGTATTATACTCAGTATCTGGAGTGTACACTGGTGTCAGGATGATGGTAGCTGAATGCTATAGATGTCTTCTCGCTTCCTTCCTTAGCAGACTGTACATCCTGCAGACTGAGAGGCGCTTTTTACTTCCTTTACTAATGTACATCTCACAGGTAATCCTCAAATCCCTCTTTCTTTCTTGTGTGTTTGAGCTGTCTGCCGTGTGACACACCCCTCCTTTTAATGAGTTAAACTTCACAGGGCGATGCCATGCCAGCTGCGGCTGCTTTCTAGGCATCAAAGGGTTAAAGTCATCAGAGAAGTGAGGGGGGAGGAGCCCCGCTGGGAAAAAGAACAGAGGTGCAACCTAGAAAGTTTAGGTGTGAGAGAGAAGCAGACTGGAACTGAAAGTATTTCAGGAGCGGATCGCGGAGGGGATCGGATGCTGCTTTCTCTGGATGGTTTCCTACGGCTCATAACAGAAGATCTCCAGCTGACTACTCACCACTGGATCCCCCAAACAGCTGATCTAGTAGGTTCTCCAGGTGATCATTGGATGTCCTCACGCTGCTCCTCTCTGATGTCTGTGGGCAATCAATTGATCACTGGATGGCCCCAGATTGCGCATCGTTAGCGATCTAATTGCGAGCAAATCGTTAGATTCCCTTAGCCAGCAAATGCATCAATGGACTTTACAGAGTGACTCACCTCAAGGGACTTAAAGTTAAAGATATACCTTGACTATTGCATCTGAAGGCGAGATACCAGAGGTGCACAGACAGGAGATCCTTTGGGTGAAGTTTAAAGTTGCTGATTACGTTGTAGAACTATATATCAGACCTGATCACAGATGGACTTCGGTTTATAGCCATCTGCTCATGGTCCTCAGACTCCTGATCACATCATAATCCAGGAGGACCTCTCTACATCCCCATAATACTATAGTTATCAGAAGCCTCCAGATTGTAAAGGTATGTCTAGTAGTCTTATCATTGTATTACCAATGTCAGTGCTGAGTGACAAAATAGCACCATCATACCCTGAATATTTTTAGATTCCCATCTTCTCCTGGGCATACTGTCAGATCTCCAAAAGTCATGTTGTGGAAATCATTTAATTGACTGCTACATAAATACGGTTGGTAGGGACCTGAAGATTAGTGCAAGATAAACATGAAATCTGATTTGTAAATTGGACATGAGTTTGGAATGTCTGAGCTGTCAGATTAGTAGATATGGATGATGATGATGATTATGTTGATATAGATGCTTTCATGAGTGCAGTGAGTTACGATTTGAAGTGGAACTAGGGTAAATAAAACATCAACTTTTACCTTTTGTTTGAAGTTGATATAGTGTTTCCAACTCTTTTGCGGGGCATTCCTATAACCAGTTGTATTAATACTTTGCAGATTATTGGCATTCTAAAGGTTCTGGGGATAGTATATGAAACACTGCGTGGTTTCATATACTCTAGTGATAACATGTCGGGAAAGCACAGGTATAACGAATGGACGAATGGAACAGCCGCTTATCTCTGTATTCACATCTCTCCACTGTTTCTGAGTCTTCAGATGATTTATTCCCCTGCACATGGTTTGTCTCAACAATACGGCGAATGTTGGGTCCGCATCGGTTCAAGATTATTTCATTCATGCTCCTGTCTAAGCGGTGACATCGCATTAATTACATTTTAATATGTGCGTGAGATACTAAAATTAACTATAAGGGTGTAGATAGGGCCAACAACTGTAAGGAGTTCCCTAACTTGTGCAATCTGGAAGGGTTTTCTTACCTTCTTGGCAGCATTAACTGCAATTTCTGGGGGTGCCTGGTCTAAGCGCAGGGTGCTTGGTCTAAGCGCATGGTGTCTGTTCTAAGCGCAGGGTGCCTGATCTAAGCGCAGGGTGTCTGGTCTAAGCGCAGGGTGCTTGGTCTAAGCGCAGGGTGCATGGTCTAAGCGCAGGCCAGGGTGCTTGGTCTAAGCGCAGATTTGGGATTTCACTTTTCACCTTCTGCTTTCTTTGCATTTTGTAAGCGAATAAAGAAGATGCATTAATCACCAAAAAGTGCCTGATTGTTTAATAGGACATAGGGGAGTGATATATGCCCAGAGAGCAATAGAAGTTACATTTAAACTAAAATAATCCAATTTGCAGTGCACCAGGTTAGCAGTTCGGCATTATTACATTGACACTGTCCTCTCATGTTTAAGAAACTAGGAAAATAAACACAATCTATTCTCCATACTTGCATTATAAAGTTACTCTCTTTACTGGAGAAAATAAATATTTTAGGGTTATGCTTTATTTCTGCA
The DNA here is from genome assembly GCF_038048845.1 of Mixophyes fleayi. NCBI lineage: Eukaryota > Metazoa > Chordata > Amphibia > Anura > Limnodynastidae > Mixophyes > Mixophyes fleayi. Next base: position 163,189,459 of record NC_134407.1, read on the forward strand.
TGTTCCATAGCTCTGTACAATAAATGTTTACATGGGTGACATATAAAGGTAGAGTGGGTATATATAGAGTAGATAGACCATGCCATCCCAATAACCACATATAGCAGCTCAGGGAACACATAATTCTACATAGACAGAAATTAGCAGGGCCTGATTATCCAATAGGTTGATTAGTCTGAAACCTAGGGCACAAAATTGTGACAGACAGAGGTATAAACTGAAATTCATTTTAAAATGTTAGTGAATAGTTGTTCTCCAAATTAAAAAGTGCACATGAAAGGAACGCGTAGTAATGTTTTAATCTTGACATACTCCAATGATAAAGGCTGAAGACAATGAGCCATACTCGGGTGGGCGCCTGCGGATGAACAAGTAGGGGAGACCAGCATGGTAACAGTCACAGACGACAGCCCCCTCTACTTTCACATCTTCTCTTTCAGTAGCACACCTCCGTGCCTTCAGTCTGATTTTAATAAAAACAAAACGAGGAACAAAGATTGCCATGATCCTTTTAAAAAGCTAAGCAAAGCTGAGTTTCAAAAGCTCTGGAACATAAACATTGGTAAGGGGTAAAGGATGCCAGAATTTAAATTAATGACGAGTTCTGGAGAGTAAGGTGAAGAGGCGCAACAAACGTATTAGTCTAGGGTGGACTGAACCCTTAAACAGACACAGGAAATTAGTTATATTACATATCCATGGTGTCACTTCTATATGACACAGGTTCTGATGTTGCGTACAGCCACTAATGGTCACTAGTGGCAGTGTGCTGCCAATTGTCAGGAATGAAGGCATTCACCCCCAGATGTATTACTGCCTACGATTTGTAATCCCACAGATAATCCAATATAATGCACATGGGGCCATCCAGTTGTACTGGGCACTTTGAGTCATGTGTCTTCTATAAGCTCCCTTAATTTGACCCATTGAATCACTGTGTAACAAGCATACAAGTAATCAAAAAAATCTGAGAATTAAATAAATAATAAAATAATTAAGAAATACAAAACATATAGGTGGACTAGGGGGGAAAACATTTAAAGGCACATCCTGAAAAATTAAGAGGTATATATTTGGGTGGGTGACTCCAGCAATTTCTAAATAGGAACCTAAAACTTGAAGGAAAGCGTGGCACAGTGGTTAGCATTGCAATCTCAGAAGGGGATGAGGCCGTGGGTTTGTTTCTGACCTGGGCCATATCTCTATGAAGTCTACATATACTCTCAGTGTTTGTGTGGCTTTTCTCTGGTTGCTTTGGTTTCCTCCCAAAGTCCAAAACAAAAACATACTGGTAGGTTAACTGGCTGTTGAAAAAAATGGTACAAAATTTAGCTCCAGTGGTTCAGGGACTGATGTAAATGATTAAATTTTCTTTGTACAGAGCTGTATAATATGGTAGCGCTATATAAATGAATAAACCGGTATTATACTTAATATAATGACCTAGGTCAGTGGAGAACTTAGGCTTTTAAAAAGCTGCAATATATGGATACGTGCAAATACCTGTTGTCAATATGGATTCCTTCTTCATTATTACATTTTTAATTCTATAAAGATAAATCTTCCACATATAAAATTTAACTCCCTCTTCCAGCTGTTCCGAGATGCTGGCTCTGGTGCCCTTCTTACAGCTGAAACATCTGAAATGGCTACAAGAGCTTAGTTTTGTCTTATATTTTTATTATTTTACTTTTAAAATAAGCTTCTTATCTGCAAAATATAAAATTAAATAATTATTTTTGCATCAACAAGTGCATAAGAGAGGTTCTTAAGTCATCATAGGCTACATATATTTAATAGATAAACGACTTGAACCATTCTATAATATAGTATTATTTATTTCTGTATCGACACCATATATTATCATTAATATCAGTCCCTGTCTCATTGGAGCTATCAGTCTATATTCCCTACTATACACACACTAGGGTCTATTTTTATCAGCAGCCAATTCACTTACAGGCACATTTTTGAGTGTGGAGGAAAACCAGTGCAATGGGAGGAAACCCAGGCAACAAACTGACCACATACAAACTCCATAGGTATGGCCCTGGTCAGATTTGAATCCAGGCCCTAGCTCAAAGATATATATGCATTGTTCAACTATATGTGCGCTAGTATCTTTGCCTTGTAATATGCCAAGAGCAATTGATTTTTAGGGGATCACTTTTTCTTGCAACTGTTGTAGTACCTATCAGTGATGAAAATCACCTAGGAAGTGGTATTGCCTAATTAAAATCATTATGTTAAATACTACTACTTACTAGCATAACTTCTAAAGCTTGAATAGGGACTTCCACTGAAATCGCCTGTTAAAAACACAGGAACACACAGTTGCTGCCATTTGACAGATTATGAACAACTGACTTCAGCAACATTTGTAGCCATAGAAACCATACATGCAGTCCACAATTTGTTTCCATGGTTAGGTTTTAAATGCTGTTAAGGAAGGTAATTTATTCATAGGCTAACAACATTTGTAACCATGATCACAAACTGAGATGTACTGATTGTTTCCATGGTTGCATTTATTATAAAACAAAAAAGTGGTTTGCAAACTGTCAAATGGCAGCAACAGTGTAAGTTGGAGTTTTCAACAGGTGTTTTATGGTGAAACTCCTATTTCAAGTACGAGGCATTATTCCTTTAAGTTGTAGTAACCAAGATATGATTTTAAATGAGCATACATCATTTTTGAGTGGAGTTAGCCTTTAAGTGCACTTGGTCAGTGTATATTCCTACCGGCTTTAGATTTAACTTAAGTCATGCAGTCAAGATGGTAAGCTCTCTTACAAGCAGAGCCCTCTCTATCATCTGTCCCATGTCTGCATCTTCTTCATCATATATACCTGTTCTGTTTTTATGTGTGATTTAATATACCAGTTTTGTGGCACCCTGCAAATGAACAATGATGAAGGTGAAGCAACCAGGAAGTGCTGCAAAATTAAATCGGCAAAGCTGTAAATGCCGATATTTCAGATTGACACCAGTGACATTGCCGATTCTTAATCAGCTATTTTTAAGATATTTGCACTTATTAATATTCCATAGAGCTGGAACTTATGTTGAAGGCACGTTGCTGTTGCGATTCCCTACGAAACAATGCAGTAGAAATGAAGGTATCGATCACATTGGTGATAAATACAGTATACTCACTGTATTGCTATATATACACATGATTATTGAGCAGTCTACAAGGAAAGTTGGAAATGATGAAATACAGGGAAGTATCTGAATTGTTTTACATTTCCCAAACTAGGTGCTTTTGTGAAGTAGGTGTTAAATGAGCTAACGTGAGAGTTTGGCTATGAAGCAGCTATTCACTCCGTAAATAGAGTTTTTTTCGGCAAAGAACATCTTTGGTGTTAGAAGGCTGTACGGGTAGATGCAGAACAACCGAGCAGAGATTCAGCAGCAATCTAAGAAGTGTTAGTTGGGGATTAGTTGGGGATAGGGCCATCTTAACAACATTATGGGCCCCCGGGCAAAGCAGTGCACCGGGGCCCCTAGATATAGATATAGATATATATATATATATATATATATATATATATAGATGTATACAGATACAGATATAGATATAGATATATAGAGATAGATAGATGTACTTGCTCAGTGACCCTTGAAGGTTTTTTTTGCAGGTTTTTTTCTTTTGCAGGATTATTTATTCTCATTAAGAGCTGTGCCTATGGGGCCCCCTTGCCTGTGGGGCCCCCGGGCAGCTGCCCATTGTGCCCAATGGAAAAGATAGCCCTGGTTGGGGACAAAGCTTTGTGCACTGTAGTTATTTGTAAATCAGGGACAGAATATAAGACACAAGTCACATGAAACAAGCTACTTTACAAACACAGTTTTTAATATAAAATTTCCCCTCAAGAATCAAGATAACATTACTTTGATCTCTGGAACACCTGTCATTCAGAGATAGAAGCTTTCTAATTGGTAATTCTCCTGCTGCTAGTGGGATAAGTGTTTTCAATTATAGGGGCCTATTTATTAAGCCCTAAACCATCATCATCATTATTTATTTATTTATATAGTGCCAACATATTCCGTAGCGCTTTACAATTGTGGACAAACATAGATAAACCATGCGGAAATGGCTTTTTTATAGGAATTTTTAAGTATCAGAGCTATTTAACAAAAGTATATATATATATATATATATATATATATATATATATATATATATATATATATCACAGATAACTTCTTAACTGCATAAGGCAAAGTATCGCAATTAGCCACAGTCCCTATAATTTTCAATGAGGACTGCAGTATGGACCAATATATGACGTTCTGAAAAGCTCTCCCCGCCTATCCAGGGGGAAATGCTGCCAGTCTCAAAAATAGGCCCCTTAGTGTTTTTACACACATACAGAGTACTAGCCAATCCATTCTCTCAAAACATAACAAGTCGCTATACGTACATTGCCCTGAATTTCAAACTTCTCTGGAAGTAAAATTGGCTGTTAGACAATAGGGAAAGGTTGGAGGATATCACCTGAACGGCAGGGGGCCCAGGTAAAGTATCTTTGATACGTGGAGGGGAGAACAGGATTAATATTAAAATGTGTTTGTGTGGACATATTCCTTTAATACTTTATAATCTTTTGCATATACTATTATTGTAATCATACAGAAGTGATGTAATTGTGTAAATTATAGTAGCGACATCACTTGCGTATTACAAAGAATATTATAACCTTCAAATGTAATCAAAAAGTACATCATGAGACACTTCAGACTCTGACCTGTATGAAAGCATTCTGACTTATAGGGCCTGATTCATTAAGAAAAGTAGGGCAAAAAAAGGAGTAAGTTTTCTCCTGGACAAACCATGTTACAATACAAGGGGTGAAAATTAGTATATTATTTTGCACATTAGCTAAATACTGTCTGTTTTTTTTCATGTAGCACACAAATACTTGATAGCTTTATTCGCTGAATGAAATGTAAAGTTAATCTAGGGCATGCCCTACCCAAGCTATAAATCTGCCATCACATTTTAAATTTACATCCCCCTCCAATGCAACATGGTTTTGCCAAGTTCAAAGTTACTCCTCCTTTTGCTTTACTTTCCTTAATGAATCAGGCCCATAATGTATAGTTGTGGATATGTTACATGCTGCAGTGATATGGCAAAATACAGTATGTATTATAATATGTTATTGATTTATAGTATTAGTAGATCTATTCAGTTGCTCCGTTTAAAAAAATTACCATACATAGAAATCTTATTCATGAAACACAATATTGCTGATGCGATTGGCACATTTGCGCCTAACTTTCTGCCACATTAAGGCAGCTGTGTCATCATTTATTTATTTATTTTTGGGGGGGTTGGATTCAGACTGCGCTGAACACTACGAAAATACAAATTTTCTGATGTTTGTGTAAGCAATAAGAAGGCCATCAGTCAGTAGAAATATTAGGCCTACCCTGATGTTACAGGTGATATTTCTGCATATATTTCACACAAATCATCTGTCAGATTTGAATATTAGATTTTCAAGTTCAAATGTGAATGAGGCACATGATCCATATTTATTAACAAATTGCTTGTCCAAAGAGTCTGCTGTCTCTGGCTGCAACGCATTCTGCCTCTGACTGACTATTCTAAAATAATCACTAAGGGGTCTATTATACATAGGTGGGCAGTGTGTGGTGTTTCTTAAGGACCTGTATCTCTGCTGATCGCAGCGATACAGGAAGTTGTAAAATTGCTATTTATGTATACTTACCTCCTGGGTGTAAACCCCTCTCTACAGGGAAACTCTTGCTTCCTTGGAAAAGGGAAAGACAGAGTTGACTTACTGCGCATGTGCCAATGTTTACTCGCACATGCACAGTAAAGTCAATTCTGGACTAAAGAGGGGAGGAGCATGCAGCCAGCCAAGTGGATCCTCTCCAGCGGGACTGCGCTCCATTGCAAAAAGGTAAGTAACGCCATGCTGAAATGGCATTAAGCAGTGGTCATATTGGAAATTTGGAAGTCTCGGTATTGAAAATGTAATGTAAGTGAATGTAATGTAATAGTTTTACAATGAAGGCTGTAGGAGACGTGGTGGTATGACATACCACCATATATACCCCTACTTAATGACCACTGATGTTAAGTTTATAGTGCTAGCGGTGAAATCTTTGCTCTGTTTGCTGTCCCCTGAGAGGCATATGGAGACAGTGCTAAACAGCTGAAGGTTGCTTAAAGTTGCAAAGTCTTTGTTAAAAGGGACGAAGTGATAATTTTTTTTTGCAGGACATTTGCTGAATTTTAGGCTCTTCACCTCTTCATAAGTAGACTCCTAAGATATAGGTGGGTGGAGACAGTTTATTGCCTGTATACAAACAATTGACACTCTTAAATTACAAATTGGACAAAAATGCACACCCCAAGCTTTCTAATTTTGCATAGATTTGTTTATTATGTGCTTGAGCTTACTTGTGCAGGATTGCGGATCTGGATAGAAATGATGGACAATGTTAAAAAACAAAACAAAAAAAACACAACATAATTTCAGAGACCTGCTTACTAGCATCATACGTGCTATCATTCATTTCACATTTCAAATGCGGCTCAGTTAAGCTTCATTTATGTGTTCAGGAGTTTGAGGGGACACTGAGACTGCATATATCATGTGGGTCGTGTGTCACTCAGAAATATGCCTTCCTATTTAAAGTCTACCTGAAACATGGGAATAACGACCCATTGTAAGTGTACGTCAAGACCTGGGGGTAAATGTATTAACATGCGGGTTCTTCAACACCCGCGAGTTCAGCGTCTTCGGCGATTAAATTTAAAGCGGCGCTGCATTGTAAAGGGAAACTTCCTTTTACAATGCAGCGCCGCTTTAAATTTAATCACCGAAGACGCTGAACTCGCGGGTGTTGAAGAACCCGCATGTTAATACATTTACCCCCTGATCTCTGCCTTCCCGAGAATATGGAAACAAGTTTCTGCGGCCCATTGTTAAACTAGGACTGCCTCTGTAAGTGTGCCCTCTCCTCTCCTTCATTGTCATTTAAGATCTCGCTGTGAAATCCTGAACATGTGAGATTACAATGAAGAGTGCAAGTGTGCCCACCTTTATTGGGGAACAGGCATCTGTGGGAGAAACTTAACACACATATTTCCTGGCTTCTAGTCTAGGGCACTAAAATATATTGATCTATACTCCTGCATAATTTTATACTTATACACATATACCGTGGTCAAAGTCAGTGGCGGATCCAGGGGGGGCGATCGCCTTCCCCTAGCAGGGGCTTGCTGCCGACAGCTGCACACTGTGCAGGTCTGATCAGCAGTGACAGTGTGCTGCCCGGCTGCTCTGATTGTGTTTTAAACACAATCAGAGCAGCGGGGCAGCACACTGTCACTGCCGAGCGGACCTGCACATACTGTGCAGCCGCCGGCAGCCTTAGAAATCAGAAAGGGGGCGGGGCCTAAATCCCCCCCCCCTAAAATCGCCCCGGGTAAAGCAGTTGTCTAGATCCGCCCCTGGTCAAAGTGTTCTGGTATATGGTGGTATGCCAAACCGTCACTTCTATTGCTTCAATTGTAAAACTATTACATTTTACATAGAAACTGCTTCGCTCACAACTCCAGTTTTAGCTGATATATCTTTAGTTGTAACAAGTATTTGTATTATTTTTTTTCATATCATTAGCTCTTACACGTGTCTGTTCTGCAGTCTAACTGACTGTACTGCATTCTGGCTTTATTTTGATATTTGAAATACATGTACATATGACATTATAAAGTTCTTGTCACTGGAGGATATATTTACTAACAATAGGCCTGATTCATTAAGGATCTTAAAGTAAGAAGTTTCTTATTTAAGTCTCCTGGACAAAACCATGTTACATTGCAAGGGGTGAAAATTAGTTTTCTGTCTTGCACATGTTGACTGTTTTTTCATGTAGCACACAAATATCAACATTAAATTTCAGTGTACAAATAAGCTATCAAGTATTTGTGTGCTACATGAAAAAAACAGTCAGTATTTAACTTATGTGCAAAACAGAAAACTAATTTTCACCCCTTGCATTGTAACATGGTTTTGTCCAGGAGACTTAAATTAGAAACTTCTTAATTTAAGATCCTTATTGAATCAGGCTCAATGTGCACAACTCCATTGCCATCAATCAGACTCATCATGTAAAGCAACACTCCAAGGCAAACACGTATGTAATATGTTTATATGTGATAAGTAAGTTAAACATTTCCTGCAGTGCTTGGGTTAATTTTCTGTTCCCCAGACTTTCTGACCCTAATATCCTTCGGGTCTCTCTCAGCCTCCACTTCTCGTTACAGCTCAGACAATAATTACTGTAATTTGCATCCACCAGCCCTTTATTACAGCTGCTGGCTCCTGGGATATTTAGGATGAAAGATAAACTATATTTACATTTCCTCGGTATATTTGAAAACATCTAATCAGAGTGGGTGACGTGGGATCATGGTCTGACATTCTGCAACCTGAAAGTACGGGGTCTCAGGTGAAAGCAGCAGGGGCTTCAGAATAGTAAGGTAGCACATTCACTGCAAGTGGGGAAAATAGACTATATCGCACTCAGAAAAGGAAATTAAATGCAAGCTTCCCAGTGAACATATGAATGAAGGAGGAAACTGGAAAGTAGGAATTCTAGTGAATAAAGGATGGACCTAAGGGAGGTAGTACAGGTTCTAGTGAATCTAGAATTTTAGGATAGAAAGAAACAGAGGGCACAAAAGACAAAATCATTGGCTATAGTAAAATATATATGTAGGATTTGAGGCAGGGAGCAGAGGTTCTAGTGAACATAGCACCTGTGAGAGAAGAAAACCAGGGGCCTGATTTATTAAGGATCTTAAATGAAGAGGATTCTTATTTCAGTCTCCTGGACAAAACCCTGTTACAATGCAAGGGGTGCAAATGAGTGATCTGTTTTGCACATAAGTTAAATACTGACTGTTTTTTCATGTAGCACACAAATATCAACTTTAACTTTCAGTGTACAAATAAGCTATCAAGTATTTGTGTGCTACATGAAAAAACAGTCAGTATTTAACTTATGTGCAAAACAGAATACTAATTTGCACCCCTTGCATTGTAACATGGATTTGTCCAGGAGACTGAAATAAGAATCCTTTTCATTTAAGACCCTTAATGAATCAGGCCCCAGGTTTGGAATCAATTCATCTACTGCACTTTAAAGAAGAAGTAAGAGTCTATTGTCCATAGAAAGAGGAAGTGAAGGTACAACAAGTAAAACATGATGTTATAATCAAGGTCTCTACTGTACACATCAACTAACAAAAGCGCCAATGCAGGTCAGAATCTAGAGCTTCACATCATTAAGGCCCTTAACATGACAATGACAACAAGATATAGTTTGTTCTCTTACACAGGAAGAGGAGAGAGAAGGGGCTTGAGCAGTGGCGGATTAAAACTACCACGAGCCCAGGGCAGTGGTAATGCCAGGGGCCCTTATTCTAAGTGTTTGAGCCTGATTATCACTGAAACCAGTACGCTTTAAAATATCCATTTTATTTACCAATGTATTTTTAGTTACATTTGCATTAGAGTACACGGCACCCTCTGCCCCCACACCCACCCCAAATGTTTGTAATATTTCCATTTGTATACACCTCCCCAAGTTCTACAATACAAAGTTTGAATGGAAAAATACCAGCCCCAGGTCCAAAGCCTGAAATAAAGCCACAATTTAACCTGAACTGTCCTACCCTAGTGTACAGTATCACAGCGGAGGGTTCCAATAATCACTGGGTGTAGTAATTTGGATATACCAGTCACTCGTGTGAAGCAATACATGGATTTTCTGACCATTTTTTTCCCCCTTACCACAATTTATATAAAATCATCACATAACGAGCAGCCTGATAACCGGAAGGGTTTTGGACTTCAAAGTTTTTAGTCATAGGTACACCTGTCTATTATAATTCACACAATAGGCCCTAGGGCATTTAGGAGCACATTTGCATTTTATGGAGAGAAACAGTTGATAATTTATCTGGGGCATCTGCTTCTAAATTAATTTTTCACTTTCTTGCTAACGCCTTTTTCATCTATCTTTCCACAGCTAACCCTTGCCTGGACAAACGTTATCTGCAATGCTGACTGCTGTATGTAACTCTCTGGGCAACCAACCATCAGAGGCTCCTGGATCTCCATCCGCATCTGAATTGTCCCTGAAATCATACACCCTCCCTTCAGATTCTGATCCAGGATTGTCCGTCCAGCAGGACTCTGCCCAAAGCCCATCCTATTCTTCTACTGAGCGATACACATCTCTCTCCTCTGTACGACTCCCCTGCCAATCTTTTTCAGGCCAGGAATCTACAGAGAGCACATCGTTTACCAAATTTCTGCACCCACCCTTTGAGATGTCTCACCCATATGAGTCCTGGATGAGACCTCCAACCTCAGGAGGGCCTGGGGAGGAGACTGGGGTTCCTTCATGGTGGGATCTTCATGCTGGGTCCAGTTGGATGGATATGCAGCCTGGTGCTGGAGGATTCACTACTCCTTCACCGCACCAGGCACCTCTGGGGGGATATGTGTCTGATCTGTGCATTCCCACGGCACATATGCTGCCTCCCACACCACATCTCATTGGAACTTTGGATGCCCCAATGGATTCTCATGCTGCTGACCAAAGCTCAGATGGTTCCCCTCGTCCCAAGGGTGCCAGACGTGCAATGCCACGCAGTGCTGCCCAAACTGCCTGTCGTTGTCCCAACTGCCAGGAAGCAGAACGTGCTGGTTCTAGTGGAGATGGAACTAAACGGAAAACTATGCACAATTGCCACATACCAGGCTGTGGAAAGGCATATGCCAAGACATCCCATCTGAAGGCTCACTTACGCTGGCACAGTGGAGATCGTCCCTTTGTCTGCAACTGGCTGTTCTGTGGCAAGAGATTTACTCGGAGTGATGAGCTACAAAGGCACCTACAGACCCATACTGGGGCCAAAAAATACCCTTGTCCTTCCTGCAGCCGTATCTTCATGCGGAGTGATCATCTCACCAAGCACATGAAGACCCATGAGGGAGAGACACGGGGGACCACAGAAACTACTGGCAAAACTAAGAGGGAGCCAGAAGAGAGTAGCAGTAGTCATACAAACTGAGACCTCCTCTCCTAGACAACAAGCTCTATAATGATATAGGGGATCTCTCCCGTGCAAGATTAACCCCCCACATTGCAGGATTAGTAGCGTTGGTCGGGTTGTGTTATGGATTAATTTATTTGTAGATAGACCATTGCTTGTAGCATTAGCTCATACCATGGTGTAAGAGTAGAGATGGGGAGATGGGCCAGTAGAAGCAGGTTGTTTAATAAAGCAGTGCCTTTCTGCAGTTAAGCAACTTAGTAGTACTTGATCCAGTGTTACAGGAGAATGCAGACACAGTGGTCCTCCTTTACGAAGTGCACTGCATACATACTGCAAATCGCTCAATGCACTCCTAGTTTATGGTCTTTGGAGACGACTAAGAAGTGTGTCTGTGTGCGCGGGAATGTGGGAAGATCCAAAGTGGCGCTCTGTACAAAAGTGTAAATGTCACTTGAAAAGTCCAGCCTCCTATCACTTTAGAACCACCCCTCTCATTTAATAATTATTTTCCTCTTAAAATACTGCGTGGTTTAGCCTATTATATGGCTTAAATTAATCATTAGAATGAAGGAAGTTTAGAACTGCCTTTAGAACATCACATTTTTATGTTTAAAGTGTGTGTGTGTGGGGGGGGGGGGGGGGTTGTGGGGGGGGGGGGGGTTGTGGGCTGTTATTTTATTTTTATTTCTTACTTTGGGTTAAGTGCACAGAGAGGGGTGAGACAAGTTTTCCTCCAACATAGAGCAGGTGCAAGACTCAAGCGTAGGAATGTTCTCACTCCGCCAAACGCCCCAATTTGGCGATTGCAAACTTCTGTTCCTCTGCAGTTTCCACCATCTTTCTCCACCAAACCAATGCACCTCCCCAAAGAGGGTTTAGTGCTGCTCGGCTGTTTTACGTATCGTAAATGAGAAAATAGCTTTGATAGATGAAGGGAAGACAGAACAACAATTTCAGTCTCTATAGGTACTTTTGGTACTTCTGTTCATAGAAGTGCTTCTAGTTCCACAAAAGTTAAGAGAGTCACAGATTGCCCAAATCTGCACTCGATTAGGGTTTCTAAACTTTTTTTTTCTCTTTAATAATGTGTACCCTGTGTAATGGTACATTTTTACAAAATGCATGTAAATGTATTTAAAGTACACCCCTGATTTGAGTAGGTTTATACCGACACATCCCTTATACATTTAAATGGGGTTTTTTTTTTAAATCCCCCTTCTGGTTAGTTTTGTATATGATTTTATTATTCACTAATAAATGTTAAATATATTTGCGAATCTAGGCTCTAGAGAATACAGAAAGAGTAGCAGGATCAATGAAATTTATACTATGGCATTTCACTTACCACAATGTACATACTGTAGATGGAACAGGTAAAATAAAGAAATAAAGGCATTGTATTGAATTAAATTACATATTAGGTTCCCTGTATAACCCTACTATGAGATTTGTGTTTTCTGGGAGGGAGTGGGGTGTTTATGTTAATTTTAACTCTTCGGTTTCCAGAATGGATGGATTAGAGGAAACACCCTCTGTTCTTCATTGTTAATCTGTGAGTGAGGGGCTGCCCCTCCCACATACTGTCTCTCCCCATGTTATGGGGGGAATGTGTCTATAAAACTGGGTGTGGAGGGATATGGAAAGAGAGAACAGCTCCACGCCCAGTGAGACACCGGCACGCACCGGCTGCACCCAGGGGACCTGTAGGGTGCTGCATTAACCCCTTGCCAGCTGCTAAGAGATCAAATACCATATGCACAGGCTGCCTCCGCTGCACCACAGTGGCCTGTACTGTTGCTGTATTAACCCTGTATCTGCTGCAAAAAGAGCCCAGCATGCATTAAACCCCAACTACCAAACATTTTCTTCCTATCAGTGATCCTAAACTGCACTGTATCACACTCATACATGCAAATGCTGTTAGAATACTGTACAAGTATTTTTGGCTTTTTTTTTTTTTTTTACAGCAGTTTATACCTTTTTTAAAGATGCACATGAATGTTTAGGTGGCTCCGAAGATCTTGGAATTTGTATTATTTTCTTCTTATAGTGTCAGACTATGTGGTCTATTTATTAAACATTTTTTTTCCCCCAAATTCATGCAGAAACAGCTATAATAACCAGAGGTGGCTGGAATCAGCGGCAAAAGAGTAGCTGCGGGACATATTTGCCGGGACATCTGCTTATTGGAGAAGCTATCCCGGCAAGAGTAAAACGTTCAATAGCTGTGTTACTTCATCTTTTATCGCTGTGAATGGTGGTGATTAAGAGATGTTGGTTAAAGGGTAAAAATAGTGAAGGGTCTTAAATAGCTGCAAATACTTTGAGATGCATTGGAGAGCATATATAAGGGCCTAATAGCCTGTGGAAGGATTAAGGCTACGTGCCCACTTGTGTTAATTAAATGTTATTAACTAGTGCTAAAAATACTAGTAAATAACATTGAATGAAAGGTTATGACACCAGGGGGTAAATGTATCAAGCTGAGAGTTTTCCTGCGGGTTTGAAAAACCAATCAGATTCTAGCTATTATTTATTTAGTACATTCTACAAAATGACAGCTAGAATCTGATTGGTTACTATAGGGAACATCTTCACTTTTCAAACCCGCTGGAAAACTCTCAGCTTGATACATTTATCCATAGACATTATCCCCATACCCATTGCTCTTGTTACTAGTATTGTGTTCCGATGTCGGAGAGCATGTTACCCTAGTCACATTTTTGTTTGAGTCTAAGAAAAACTTCTAATGTAGTGGGTACCTGGCTGGGTATGAATATTTATCTCTTGACACCATAGCATTTTATTACCAAATAACCACATAAACAAGAATGAAAGGTTAAAAAGAAGTTGTTAAAAGTCGTTATCTAGGCTTACTGTGTGAATGTGCAATGCAAGTAAAATCTTACACATCCTGGGCCGCGCTGTCTGGTGTCCTGCCTTTGCAGGTTTAGGTAACTTATTAGGTCCGGTCCAGTGGAAGGGTCAGTTTGGGATATGGCCAGTGATTAATCTTATGTATTTTATTATGATTGTTATGGTTTTAAGAATTGTTTGCTAATAAAAATGTAAGAAAGGGGATGATGTGGGAGAGTGGTCAGTATCCCTGTAGTGTTAGGGCCAGACTATAGATACTTTTTTCTTCTTCAGCCCTCTAAGGTGAAGTATGTGGGCCCATAATATTTATTCCTGTTGCTGTTGGGAGTTGACATTGTTGTATGAACAGCAACACTCCACACTAACAACCCCAACATCTTAAAAAACACTCGGAAACAAAGTTCATCTCTGCTAAAACTGGGTTGAGGAACGGACTATTACTGTAAATGTTACTGATATTTTATGGCATTCACCAATCAATTAATTATGTGCACTGGTGGTTTCTTAACAGTAGAGACCACCTCTAGTATAAAGGGGAACGTCAAGTGAGCTGTCACTCAGCAGCTCAGGTGCCATGTCTACATGAGTATTTGCCCCTTCTTGCACCCACGCACAGGTCACACATCCAGATGATGACTCTACTGATGTTGATAAGAATGAATTTGTGAAAGCAGCAAGAATAAAAACAAAACAAAAACCATGATTTGTGATGAGTTTGTGTGTTTTCTTGGGGCAGACACCGGGAGGGGGCAGGAGCCTGGGTCTCAGTCTGTTCCTCAACAGGCGTCAGGACGGTGAGCATTGTGTATAATCCATGAATCAGCGTCTCATGTGAGATTTGTGGTCTCTGCGGGTGTAATCCTGGGATGGGCTGACGGGACCAGTGTGAGACGAACAGCAGATGGAGCTGCCACAAGACACCAGCTATGGGAACCCTTTCCTGGGGTCACCCACTTGGATATCGGGACCCTGAGAGAGGGAGCAGCCCAAATCTATCACAAGTATATAAAACAAATGAAACGGTACCTTGTTTAACAATAAAGGGAAAAAAACAAACATTTATCAAATAACACCTTAAAATAATAATAAATAACACTTATAAAATAATAATAATAAAAAAAATTATTATACATCAAGACCACAATGTATTATCCATATTATATAAGAATATTTGGGTATTGTAAGATATTATACGTTTTACTTTTAATATCTTTTTTTTGTATCACAGTAGACCTGCAGAAGTTTGTACTGTAATGTTAGATTTTAGGGCTATGGATGAATTTTACCTTTTTATTGAAAACAAAACTGCACTCAGCATTTCAGTTATTACCCATTACTTATATGACTTACATTAATTTAGACATTCAAAATTGTTATAAACATTATAGAATAACACACTATAATATCCGTTTTGATAATTGCAAAAACAAATATACTACTAGTTAAATGTAACATTAAATAAATTTAGGTCTAGATTTATTTTATTCGATTTTAACAAATATTTGCAATCAATTTACACAGGGAAGTATGTACATTTATGCAATTTATTTGAACAATATAGCCAGCATAATTTGTATTGTAAAGAAGCCCTGCATACTTGGTATAAGATACTGAACTTCATTATCATTTATTAGAAATAAAGGCAAGGTTTTAATTCTATGCATTGAGTTGTTTTGCATTAAAGGGCACTTATAACCTATAAACTTTATGGCAATCTCTCCTACACCATCATCATCACCATTTATTTATATAACGCCACTGATTCCGCAGCGCTGTAGGGAGAACTCATTCACATCAGTCCCTGCCCCATTGGAGCTTACAGTCTAAATTCCCTAACACACACACACACAGAGTGAGTGACTAGGGTCAATTTTTTTTATAGCAGCCAATTAACCTACCAGTATGTTTTTGGAGTGTGGGAGAAAACCGGTGCACCCGGAGGAAACCCACAAACTCCATACAGATAAGGCCATGGTCGGGAATTAAACTCATGACCCCAGCGCTGTGAGGCAGAAGTGCTAACCACTTAGCCACCGTGCTGCCCAACACAGCTAGATCACATGTATTGTGACTTGTATGTAGGAATGTACAGGTAGTGGATAAAAAAATATAAATACCAATATAAATTCACTCAGTATGGCATTGTACCATCTCACGCTGCCAGTATGGTCTGTACGTGTTGTGGCATTGAGGCTACCAATGTCTGGAATAGTGCTGGAGGGATGCAGCACAATTCAGGCATTGTCCCATAATATTACATAAATGCTCATTATGTCTGGGTCTGGAGAATGTGAGAAGGACATGACATGAATAACGTCATCGTTATGCTCACCAAGTCATTGGGCGATCACACGTGTTCTGTGTGTCTTCCTGTAAGACAGGAAACCATTAAATAGCGATTAGAATTGAACTTGCTGTCACACCCAAACAATACCTGTAAAACGCACCGCACAATATTACTGGACCACCAAAAGCCTCTTTATTTAAAACATGCGCTCAGACCTGTAGAATTCCTTAGGTTGGCTCCTCACATGCACTTATCTGTCTGAATGGTGAAGACTGATTAATCTGATCAGATCACCTTCCGACACTGCTCAGTAGTCCTTTGCACATGCTCATTGCCTCACTGGACTCACAAAATGCATTGTCAGGTGTGATAGCGTATCCTATGACATCTTGCTCTACAGAGCTCTTGTTGAACTTTTTTTGATGAAACTGGCAGCTTACACCACAAGTTGAAATTTGCCATCAAATTGATCTATAATTGCTTGTCTGTTTTGCCTTGCACTAAAAATTAATTCATGGATATCACAATACTGGAGAATGTGCCTCTGCCCACTGTTGCTCTTAGTTGATGATGTTTTGCCTTTGGAGTTTCATGGTGATATCATGTTAGATACTGTTTATTGTGAAAAATTAGCAAGTTGAGCTGCCTTGGTTTCTGAAGCTCCTGAATGCGCCCCAACAAGTACTCCTATGTGGGGTATATTTACTAAACTGCAGCTTTGAAAAAGTGGAGATGTTGCCTATAGCAACCAATCAGATTCTAGCTATCATTTTGTAGAGTGCACTAAATAAATGACAGCTAGAATCTGATTGGTTGCTATAGGCAACATCTCCACTTTTTCAAACCCGCAGTTTAGTAAATCTAGCCCTGAGTTTTTTCTTGCTGCCATGCTATTATAATACATAACCAAAACAGTCCATTGTTTGTATACATGGCCCTAAATATGCTGCAATGTTATTTGCTTATTTAATGCATGGATCACATCAGTGTGGAAGTCCTTGCTTTCAGCATGTTTGGTATCCCTCATTTACCCAGGTGTTTAGTGGGTAAACGAGGGACGCGGTTTAATCCACTGTAAAGATATATATTCTCACACTCAAACTATGCCTGTCGAACCTGCGACTCTCCAAGTTTTGTAAAACTACAAGCTCCTACATGCTTTGCCAGTAGATAGCCAGCCAACAGCTGCCAAGGTATGCTGGGACTTGTAGTTTCACAACACCTGGAGACCCAAAGGTTGGTCAGACTTGGGCTAGAAAAAAGAGCATGCAATGGGCATTGCATACAAATCCAACTTTCATATAGTATAACTGGACATTATCAAGCCAGTACGAATTCTGTTTAGCAATTAGAGATAGGGATATAGGGGTAAAAACTCCGTCTGCACCTTGCTGATGTAGAGCAGAGTTAGGTGTAACAGCTCCCTGGATAGAAAACAAGAAACAGTTATTGTTTGTTGATGTGGCCAAGAAGTTGGAGTAGAGTTCCAAAATGAAACACAGTAATATAAAACAGTGCAGCCCTGTTTAAAAATGCAAAAAAATTTTAACAAAGGATGTCAATAATCACAACAAATCAGCAAACATATAAATACTAGTCATTCACTCTTTCCAGAATAATTTAATTATTAAATTGTAATAAAAACAAAATATAAATCCTATTGTGTGTATATATAATAATGTATATAATTAATACATAAGACAGAAGAATCTTTTCTTATAGGGATTCAAACCAGTGCAATTTTAATCGTATCCTCTAGGGGCAGAAGCTCCTCGTGCGGCCTAACCTGGACTCACATGACAGCTCCGGCACCCAGCAAGCCTGTGTCTGATATAGGAATCGGCCAGGGAGGCTGCTCGGCCTGGTGAGCCGGTGAGTCTTGCTGGAAGCAGTACGTATAGAGGAGTAGTAGTAGTAGAGTAGTATCTAGAGCATCCGACCTAATCTAAAGGTGCTGCCAGCCCAGGTGAGAATATAACATACATAGCGGTGCAACTATGTTGGGATGAAACTCGCATAACAATTAGGAATAGTCTATAGTATTCAAATAGGTTAAATCGGGGCAATCTATAGCAACAGATCGCGATGTGGCTGTGTAGGGTAATGTACCGCTGTTGAAACAAATGTAAACATTGTATGCAATAGGAAAATGATAGTAAATAGATTTTAAGGAGTAAAAAGCAATAGACCTAGGTGTTTATGATGAGATAGAGAAACTTTAGGGGTTTGGTTTGGTGGTAAAAGGGTCAGTTTAAAACATTAGATAAGGACAGAAGGGAGGTATGTATATGGAACAGACACAATAGGTAAAGGGATACCCTGCATTTCATTTACACGGACATTCCTTAGTTTAGCTGCTGCAAATCTTTAACTTTAAACGATGATTATACATTAATTTAGACAATATAACAGAGCTTCAGGGCACAGATTGCTATGTTTTGCTACATCTGGCACACATATTAAAGTATAATTTTTTGATTTACAGAAAACAAAATGGGAACTCTATGCAGTTGACATGCATTCAATGCGACATGTAACATTTTTTTTATGTGTCTACAGCAACATGTCCATCCCATTGTACCCCAGCTCATGTGACAGTTTTGTGTCACTTCCACCGGCCTCACTCTCCCCAGTTGTTGTGTTTGCAAAGAACTCAGACCGACCTCAAACGGAGGTCCAGGAGGTTGTGTACTGCAGCGCTGCCACACATCCACCAGGGTCCACGATCAGGGTAAGGCAACTGTGTAACAGCAGCAATTTCCCACTTCTGACATGTTGCTTTGTAAATAATATTAGTTGCCTTATGTACACTGATTAGTGCACCTTCCTGGAAGTGGAGCAGGCACCGAAGACCCTGGCAGTACTTCTGAGTCGTCCAGCTTGGTTGTGGGGGGCAGAAATGGGTGCTAATGAGATGGAGGTTTGCGTTGGGAATGAAGCTGTGTGGACCAAAGAACCAGTTGAAGAGTGTGATGCACTGCTGGGCATGGACCTGGTCAGGTGAGATGAAGGACCTCGGCAATCTCCCAAAATACATTGGAAATAGTGGTCTCTTTAAAGGTTGCAGTTATTTTAAGGGGTTATATATACAAACTATAACCCATAGGCCAGTGATGGGCAACACAATATACATCAAGGGGCCACATTTGCAGCCCTGCAACCTTCAAAAGGGCCATATATTACCATTAGTTTCAAGAATGAAAAAACAGCCCCAAAATGATCTTGGCACCAACACATCACTCATCCCTAAATTCCTTCTCTTGCTCCAAAATTCTACCATATGCTACTCGGATGTCTCACTGGCTGCAAAATAGCACCACATGCCCTCAGACTCCCATTGTCACAAATACCCCCTCGTCATAAAATGCCCACTTAAGCCCTCAGATTCAACATGTACACACAAAAACATCCCCACCTGCTACCCTTACCTCCCCTCACACCTCTCACATGAGGCGGGAAAGATGTGGTGCAGAATACACTGCAGTCTCCTCTGATTGGATGTGCAGTGTGCAGGGGTGGTTACCTGATGCTTAAGCTGGCTGCTCCCGTTCAGTCTTAATCTCTGCTATATAACAAAGCAAAGAATAAGTCACCGCGTGAGTTTAGAGCTGGTGGCCGCAGGTGAAGGCTTTCCAGGCTGCCTATTGCCCACCACTGCCCTATCCTGTCTGCAATCATTAGCTATATACTCTCTAAAAGTGATTGTAGCGATTACCTGTGCTGAAGGTCCTTCCATCTTCAGACTGCCCATATTGTGTCACCAGTCTACAGCCAGCTCACCGATGTTACCAGGACTGAACCCAGTAGCAGCAGAAGATTTTTGTGCTGCTGTATTCAAATCTGAAGCAGAGGTGGCTGTCGGCAAGAGGACTGTGCCTGCACCCGTGAAGATGTCAGTAGCATGAGACCGTTATATAAACAATCTAGTAGATGGATATAGATAAGTTACAAATAGGATACATAGGCAAACCGAGAGGGGGGGGGGGGGGGGGGGTTCCTAGTGCTTGGAAACCCCCTCCAAGCCTGGGGCACTGTATAATTGAGGTGGCTGGACCTTGCCCCCGTTTCACACAGCTCTGTTTGAAAAGGGAGAGCTGCGTGCACCTAACAGTAGTATATGCAGCATTGCCCATGTATATTATGGGGATAGGAAGAGTTGGAGAGCAGCCAAGCACTGTCTAATATTATAGACATGCCCCCATGCATGCTGGTCACGCCCACTGGTGGCATGATGTGGAAACCTCCCTCTACAAATCCTGTGTTTGCCCCTGGGATACAAGTTATATTTGCTAATATAGCCCCCCAAAAGTTGAGTTATTTTAAAACATAAGTAACTAGTACTACCTTCTACTGTCCTAAACCAATTTATATTATTAAATCACAGCCCCTGGTGTACATATCCTTTGTATTGCCATTGCTCTCTGTCTTATGTACCTTTCTCTTTTGGCAGACTGGCCTTGGAACGTGCCACGTCTGCTATAGCTGCAGTGGAAGTAATTACTGGTCTGTTGGCACAATATGGGCAGGGGGGCAGCTGTCGGGAAGACCCCCAGCCTTTCATGTACCACAACACATTCCTGCTATGTGACCGCCTAGAAGCATATGTACTGGAGACGGCTGGACCATATTGGGCAGTTGAGAGAATCACCGGGAAGTTACAGTATATTGAGAAAATATTCTTAAATAAAAAAAGGATATGCACTTTATTAATGCAAATCTTTATGTACGTGCCGTTTTTATCTATGTGTCGTTGAAATATAATACACACTCTCGTTCCTACACAGAGGGTGCACGGAACATCTCTAATCAACTGAGTGTCGGGACAGCGATATGGAGAGAGCACCCTGAGCTTCGCTCGCATGCCCTGGCACAGGGCTGGTGGGATGGGATAGAAGAGTTTAACTTCAGAACTGTCTATTCCCTAGAACAGCAGCCAGTACGTATGGAGGCCGCAAAAGCAAGATACAGAGCAGGGCAAGAACTGCTGCAGAGACAAAAAGGTATGAAGACATAGGTTCTGGTAGAAATACAAAATCTAATATAACATACCAATATGGTGCAAACATGGATGTGATAAGGGTTACACGCTCCATGCTTTCTGACTTACTGCAGCCATTCTGAAATCAGATCAACGAATGTAAAATTCTCATTGCTTACTCAGTAAACCCAGTCCTCAGGGCTCCCCAACAGTGCAGGTTTTCCACATCTCCTTGCTGGAGCACAGGTGTATTCATTACTGACTGACACATTGTAACAGATCCACAGGTGGTCCTAATTATGTCACATGTGATACAGAAAACCTGCACTGTTGGGGAGCCCTGAGGACTGGGTTTGGGAAACCCTGGAGCCTTACTGCAAACTATTGCTGGTCTGTATTTGGGTTGCCTCTACTGAAAGAAAAATTAAACACTTTATCACGTCAGTGAGAGGTCTTGCTGGATAAACATTATTAGCCCATAGCAACCGGGGGCAAATCTTCGGCACAAACTCGCATTCCCAGGATGGCAAGTCCACCCCTTTAATTTTTTTTATACCAGAAGGACATGGAGAAATATGGGTAGTAGGTACATGGAGCAGAGGAAGTAGTAGAACCATGTTATTAAAATATATCCAATTACCTCCTAGGACACATTACAGTAGAGTCAATGCTGCAGATTTTGCGTGATAAAAACAGTGGGATCTGCATGGACTCTGGGGGCTTCCGTACTACATCCAGTATGGTGTCTGTGCTGCCTCGCTGTCCACATTTCCCATGCATCCATCTGATGACAGCCACGCCTGACCCATCCAAGTGAGAGACCATTGCTGGGTGTATGTTCTGGTTATGTGTTCCATTGTAGTGCACAGGGGCATTGCTGGGTTCTCCAAATTACATATATGTGTGCTGTCCCTTCATTCATTGGCTGTCTCTGTAGTCTTAGCTGCCTATGTTGTATTACAGGTCTGTATTTAAGCCTTTCGTGTTTGGTCCACGGGTGACACAAGTGCCCTGGGTGCTGTCGCCTAGTTTTGGAGAAAACGACCCTCTCAGGCAGATTCCTCGCTTTCAGACTCAGGTGGACAGGAGACATGAGCTTTATACGTCCCACCAGAGGGCATTGGAGGCCAGTGAAGGCAACGAGGTACAAAGGAGTATAACATGATAACTCAAAGGCTACATAGAAATCACCTGCAGTAAATAGACAATATTGAGTGTGGTAACTTCAAACTGTCAAATCCTATTCTCAATTTATGGAGTGATTGGGTCTCTCTTAAAGACTTAAAGGGATTGCTTTAAGTCTTTTTTGATCTGCTCTATGTTGTAAGTAGAGGACGTATCCAGCCACGGACACCTTTGGAACACAGAGTGTAGGAGGAATTTTCAGCTCTACTTAAGAGGGTTGGACAAACCGAGCCCTCCTGTACTGTACTAATATAACTCTAGACAGTTCTTAGATTCAGGTAAAAGAAGGGATTATAGGGGAGAGAAGTAAATAGGGGTAAATTAAGAGGTTATTTTCCAAAACTGGATACTCCCTTTAAGTTATAAGAAACTACCAACCCTATAGGGAAGAACAGAGAGTGTGCTTTCTTGAATGTTGTTATGAACCTTACCTGGTGCTGGGCAGCATAGTGGCACGGTGGTTAGCATTGTTGCCTCACAGCACTGGAGTGATAAGTCCAGGACCATATTGTGTGGAATTGATAGTTCTCCCCATGTTTGAGTGGCTCTCCTCCCATACTGCAAATACATACTGGTAGGTTAATTAGCATCTGACGATATTAACCCTAGTGTGTGGTAGGGAATATGGACTGTAAGCTTCACTGGGGCAAGGAATGATTAAATTATTATTCTCTGTAAATTTCTGTGTAATATATAGACACTATGGGCCTTATTAATCAAGGGAAGAAAAAGGAGTAAGTTTTCTCCTGGACAAACCATGTTACAATGCAAGGGGTGCAAGTTAGTGTATTATTTTGTATATTAGGAAAACACTGGCTGTTCACAAATACTTGATAGCTTTTTTTTTTACACTGAATGTTAAAGTTGATCTAGAACATGCTCTACCCCAGTTATAAATCTGTCATCACATTTTATATTTACTTCCCCCCTCTAATGAAACATGGTTTTGCCAAGGTGCAAAGTTACTCCTTTATTTGCTTTCCTTTCCTTAATGAATCAGGCCCTATATGAATAACTGTTAATAAATAAAATAGACCAGCATAACAGTCCTTCTCTCTGGGCAGGCTGCTCAACAGAAACTACAGGAAAAGCAAAGGACATTGGAAGCTGAAAATCTTGTATTGGTCAATAGTCTGCTAGATGGAACCAAAACCTCTGACCTTATGGAATTGTCAGACCCGTTTCTGCTCAGTGTGGAGAAGGAGCTTGCGTTGTACAAAGAGGAAAATAAATAACCGTACCTTTTACTTTTGCATTATTCGCTAGCATCAGTGCCACAACCAATAACAGCAATGATGATAATTATCTCATTTAATACACATGTTGCTAAAACAATCATCAAATGTGCTAGCAGAAATAAAAACTGTTACTTTTCTATTTTTACTACCCTATGTACTAGAAATTACTTTTGCGTAGAGTTAAGGGTGGGTGGGGGGTTGTCTGGTGTCTGAAGATTTTTGGGGGGTCCAGTCTGTAATTTTTTGGAGGAGGGAGCAGATACAGTCGGTCTCTCTTTCTGAGCACTTGAAGAAGAACTGGTTGTAGAATGTGTAGCCAGGGGCTGCACTGTTTTTTTGGTGGGCACAGGCAGTAATTTCCTGGCGGAGGGAGCCGATATAGCTTGTCTCTCATTCAGAGCAGCAGAAGCTGTACCACCTCGTTTTCCCGAAGAGGGTTTATTTGTTTGCTGTAATTTGGGTAGCGGATCAGAAGATGGCATTTTTCTAGCGGAGGTGTTGTTAAGTCGTAATGCTGACCTTCCAGCCCCAGATTGGGTGGGTGAGGCTACCAACTGTTTTTTAGTGATGGGTTTGGAGGCTGACACAGAGGTGCCAACATTCCGATGTTCTCTGGACTTTTGTTCAATTAAAGCATTAGTCTGTGCATCTTTGGTAGAAATAACAGAGTTGTGTGTCTTGCTCTTACAAGAGGTGGAGTGCTGTGGGTTCGCACCTTGAGGAGAGATGGTAGTAAAGTCTGGGAGTTCCGCATTGCAGGAATCCTTCTGGGATAAGGCCAGGTGCTGTTCATCAGTGGTATCACTCAGCTCCGCTAGGCGCTCTTCATGTTCTCTCATCGCTCGGTTTCTCCTCTGATAGGACCTACACAGTATATCCTGACTCATAGATGACAGACCTGAGAAAAGGAGACTGAATGCTTAAAATAATAATTTATTCATTATGTTACATTATTTGTCATGTTTCCAAACAGCATTAATCTAAACTGTATAACTATATTAAAAAGCTTACAACATGAAAACAACAGGTGGTTGTGTTATCAGTAATTGGTTAGACCTGATATATGAACATAGTTTTCCTTACTGAACTTAGAAAGGGTTGGCCAAAAATGAATAGTTGTATTGTCACAACTATTAATTTTTGATGAGTAAAGTCAACCTAATCCTAGCATCACTGTGAGTACTCAGATGCAGTATACAACCCTGTGCAATTTCTGGTGAGGCACATGGGTTTCCGGAGTAAACCGGTGGCATTTGCAGAAGAGTAGAAATTTGCAAAGACAAAGTACAGGTTTGGTGCACAGATGTGTCTCATGCTTGGGCCACTATCTGTGCAGAGTTTGGATGTTCTATCTGTGTTTGTTTCCTCTAGGTACATCTAAATGTAATGTTGATAAATAAGCCCTAGAGAGGGAGAAAGTTCAGATGCTGCCTTGGTACAGCTCATGGTACCTGAGTGATCACATGGTATGCTGGTGTCATCACTATCACTGCCATCCTCCTCCTCACTGTCACTTAGAGACCCCTGGATCACTGCTTCTCTCACAGCCTCTCCATCCAGTTCTTGCAGGATGGGCAGGGCCCCTAGTACTTGCTGCCTGAGGAAAAAGTGACAAACTCAAAATCACGTCTCTATGATTTCAACATATGTGCACTGTCAGGCTCTTTGTGACACAGCGCTTCAGGGCCTTACATGTCTTACCTGTAGTCTTGTATCTTAGTGCATGGATTTCCAGTCAGGTCCAAAATGAGGATTGTCTGAGGTAATTTTCCTGTACAAATACAAGTGTTCAGCAAGTGAGAGCAGGGCCACCAACACAACTCTCATTACTGTCTGCTGTACAGCTCTAGTATGGAAGGAAATGGTGACTCACCTGTATCCAGCCTGTGGATTACATTATGGGACAAGTCCAGGAGCTGAAGCTTCTGCAAACACAGAAGGTTTTGTATTTCCTCTATTCTGTTCCCAGAAAGAATAAGGAACCTGAGAGATGGATATGAACTTTCAGGGCAATTCACACAGTATTAATAAAATATATAAATGTTTTATTTTCTACTGTATAACACAGTGTGCATAAGAGTGTGCTGTACGGCATTAGTACAACCTAGTCAGTATAGAATATTTCTGTGTATCAGATTATGCTCAGACACCACCAGTTCTGTGCCACATGGCGATCAAATGCTGCCAGGCTAGTGCCTGATTATGATCAGCCTGGAGGCTCTCAGACCCTGCCTGTCTAGTGCCAGATGTTGCTCAGACACTGCCAGTCCTATGCAAGGTTTTGCTTAGATATTGCCCATCAGTGGTCAGAGTGGTGGTATGGAGAATGTAAGTGAATGTAATCTGATAGTGTTACAATAAAGGCAGTAGAAGTGGCGGTATGACATAGCACTGTATCCCAGCTCACTTCCACCACTGGTGCTGATACTACCAATCTGATTGCAGTTTGGACACAGAAGCTGTCTGCCAGTGTCACCTCTGTCTAGTATCATGCAGTGCTTAAACCCTGTGTTATAAGGCAGGGCTTAGACTGTGAGACTATTTGGGGCATATTCAATTGTTGGCGGTTTCCGGCGCGAAAAAAGTATTACCGTTATTACGGTAATACTAAGCCGGATTTCAGCTCGCACCTCCCTGAACCGCGAGCTGAAATCCAGCGTGAAAAGTACCGTAATAACGGTATTTACTTGCATTATTACCGTAATGACGGCAATAGTGCGCAGGGCGCGTTACTTTAGGCTGTAACGCCAACAGCTGAATATGCCCCCTTGGATAATGAAATAGCATCCAACTGTAAAGAAGTGCTTTTTATATACTATCAAACTAGGAAATAGTCAGGTGCTGTCATGTTTGTGGTGAGCAATACTTGGGCACCGTCACCGAATATCAGGCACTGGGTAGGCTGCGCTAGGCAGATAAGCATCATTATTACGATAACCTTCATCCTGTACACGGATGCTGAGGCTGCCGATTGCGCTCACCGCAGATTCTTGAGAACATCTAAATTTTCAATCTTCTTTATTTGATTCTAAAAAATCCCAGAAACAACAAGTCATCTTAAAAGCCAACACACCAGGGTTCCTCTCATTACACAGCAGTAGATACAGGTCAACATTGCATAGGCATACTGTATATTCAAACGATCAAGTTTACTTACTTAGCACAACAAAAACACATAGAACATGTCATGGAGTCCCTGTATCTGTAAATACCTGGCTATATAACATGATATTAATGCATGGGCTGTGACATAGGTAAGGATCCTCATGCAGGACAGGCTGTGACTTGTATGCTGGCATCCTACCTCCCACAAGCAATTGCTGAATACTTGTAATGTTATCTAAAGCAGCAAAAGCAAGTGGGTGTAAAAACAAAACAAAAACAGAAAGTACTAATCAATGTATCAGTAGAACATCTGAAATAGTGCTGTAATTTGGCAGGATATAGCATGTATTGTACTCTTGCTTATTCTTGCTGGGTACAGTTAGTGGTTACCTTTTGCAGGTATAGGCTTTGCGTCTGATTCACCATCTCCAGATCCCTCAGGGCTGTGATCCCTTCTCTGTCCAGCCTCACTGTGCGCAGGCGGAGTAATGCCTGGGACCTATGTGGGAAGAAATGATGACAGACACACCCCAAGATCTGTAAAAGGCACCTACTGTAGGGCTCCATACAAACTTGTGCCCTCTCCAGCTATATGAAAAGTGGAGATGTTAGCAAAAGCAACCAATCAGATTCTAGCTGTTACTTTGTAGAATGTACTAAATAAATGATAACTAGAATCTGATTGGTTGCTATAGGCAATATATACACATTCTCAAACCCGCAGCTTGGTAAATTTACCCCTTGGTGTTTTAATTTCATACTTCAACTAGATGCTAAACACTTACTACTTAAATGTTAAATTGATGGTGCTGATGTTTGACAGAAAAAAGTAATGGATTGGGCTCTACATTTTGACTGTTACATGTATGTGTGATGACATACGGGGCCTGATTCATTAACGCTAAACAAATGTAATGTGTGTTTTTTAAAAAACACACACAAATCAAGTACGTCCATATTGTACACGGAGAGGATTTAGGTCCGCTCTGCTCTAACAGACAAGACCCTGCAGGATCTGTCCAATACATATGTGGGATATAAACTCACAAAAGAATGCACAGAAAAAAAATTGAATGTCACCTGTTAATAATATAATCATTAATGACAAACCATTAAAAAAAAAAAAAAAAAGCTGTTGTTTATTATTTTTCCACACCCATAAAATACATTTATTAGGATGTTCTTAATGTTTGCTGAACATAAAATGCATTTCTACAGTTGTTCCTGATTGCAAACACATGTTGTAGCATACATACTGCATCACTAGTACTCAGCACTTACACCAGACCTGCAAGTGACATGACTGAAAATCATGTTCCTTTGAGAAAACGTTAATCTGATGCTGCTGCAGGTGCTTGAGCTTGGCACATCGGTGCTTGAGCTTGGTACAACCTTACATTGACCACTTGCATAGGCCCATTCCCCTCCCTGTTCTGCCCCTGAAATCATAAGCTGTCATAAGTGTCCTTTGCGCTTGAAGATGAATTGGACGTTGCTGCGCTCTGTAGCATATGGTCCAGTTCTGGGCATGCACAGAGTAATCGTTATTTATGCTCCTTAATGAATCAGGTCCACAATATCTTGCAAAAGACCTTGGCCTTATCTGTGTGGACTATGTATGTTCTCGTGTTTGCGTGGGTTTACTCCTGGAGCTCCGGTCCAAAAACATACTAATAGGTTAATTGGCTCCTATCAAACTGACCCTATTTCTCTATGTACAGCGCAGAAACAGTGGCGCTATATTAATAGCTGATGATGATAATGATAAGACGTATTCAAACTTTTCTCCAAGTGTCAAATGATTTTTGAATAACAAAATCCAACCACTTTTCCTTTGTGATATTTTCATTTCAAAGCACTGAAATTCAAAATTACCGGTAGTCATTTTTTAATGTCAGATTATTTTATGTTCCTAAACATCTTAATAAAAGAAAACAGAAATATTCTGCTTGCGTAACTATTTATTCCCTATGTTGTGGGAGCTCTAAGTTTACATTAGTGAAGAAGAATTGTGACAGTGGCCTCCACCAGTGAATCGTTAAAGTAACTGCCACATATGTTTAATTATAAACCACACAGTTAAGGGATCATTATTCAGGCTGTGAATCTAAAGGACAGTTTTGAAAATGAAGACTAAACACCAGGGGGTAAATGTATGAAGCTCCGGGTTCTTCAACACCCGCGAGTTCGGCGTCTTCAGCGCTTAAATTTAAAGCGGCGCTGCCTTCTAAAGGGAAACTTCCCTTTACAAGGCAGCGCCGCTTTAAATTTAAGCGCTGAAGACGCCGAACTCGTGGGTGTTGAAGAACCCGGAGCTTCATACATTTACCCCCAGGGGCTGGCTGGCAAAGTTTAGCCTGTGGGACGAGACTCGGCTCAGTAGCCTATTGGAAACATTTTAAAGGAAAAAAACTGCAGGTAGCCAGGTGATCCAGCCCGAGCTAGCCCACTATGGGACCTGCGCTGTTTGGGGGGGGCTGCGTATGCCCCCTTGTCCCCCTGCCCAGCCAATGCCTATTAAAGAGCATTTTAAAGTAGTCACAGTTAAAGTAATAAAAACACATAAATGAAAAAAAGGGCACAAGACAATATCCAAGTGTTTGGAGTTTGTACTGTTGGTTCACTTACAGGAAGTGGAAGGTCCATCAAACTACCTAGATTTTGCCTACAAAAGGTTGTTCCTGAAAACTCTCTGCAAAATACGAGAAGGAGGCGATATAGAGGCCAACAATCACTTTAAGGCAGCGTCAGAGTCCAGTTGCTGAGACTGGAGTAAAGACGCTCCTATCCACCATATCTAACACTGGCCTGTATGGCAGGGAGGCACAAAAGAAGCCATTCTCAGACTGACGCGTGTAAGAGCATGCCTGGAGTTTGCCTCCCTGTTGCATGACGGAAGCACTAACTACTAGTACACAATTATACTCATTGTACATAAGGATTAGATCACACTAATAGACTACATGTTGCACACAAAATCAACCTTAAAGTAAAACTAAACATAAAATAATAAAATACTCAAATATATTGTATACATGTTAAACAAGAGAGTCTGGTACATCAACCAATTTAAGCTAGTGGCACATGGGTGTTGGAGGACCTGAGTGTTTTAGCCCAGGGAGCACAGTAGGCAGTGCAAGTGTCAGGCTCTTTATAGATGCTATGAATGTGGCAGCGGTTGTGTGACAGTAAGTTGGTGTTTACACTGCCTGCTATGATATGCAGACAATTACAGTGTATAAACTAGTTAGGTTCCATAAGTTTGAAATATGCAGATGCACAAAGGACCCATGTGCCACTAGTTTGAGTTTGCAGTCTACATATTCAACTCAAGTCAGTGACTAAAGTGTAACAGCTTTTCTTGGCAATATGGCAACATGCAGAGAAAGCAGAGAAGTAAAACCAATATCTGTCGTGACTATCAATGAAAAGTAAAATTGCACCTTTTTTGTGCTTTACTTTCTCCCTTAAATGACTGGTTGAAGCATCTAATATGCATTTGCTATTTAAAACACATGTCCGGATTAATTAAGGAACGTAAATTCCAGTATGTGCCGTATTTTGCATGAAATTGCTCTACACATGCCCAGAACTAGACCATAAGCCAGTGAACACAGCAACATCCAATTCATCTTCGAGCGCAATGGACCCTCACTACAGCTTACGATGGGCGGAACGGGGAGGGGACTGGGCGTATGTACGTAGTCAATGTACAGGAGGGGCATGCTAAGCTCAAGCATATGTAGCAGCTTCTGATTCAAGCTTTGGCCATCTAAAATGTACGTGATTTACTGTCGTATCACTGGCACTTGGGTCTAAGTGCTGATTACTAATGATGACGGTATATAAACTAGAACATGTGTTTATCAAAGATTGTATACCGCACTGAGTGTGGTCAGAAAAATCCATCATTTTCAAAAATTTAAAATCGCTATAATACATAAAGCGAATTCACTACGAATACACGAAAATAAAGGAAAAATGTGTCAACTGGAGGCACTCCTAGACCAATTATTCAATTAGATAAAAAATGCATTATTGCTTTATTAGTATTCATTAAAATGTAAAGTTTTATTGTTAATATCTAGTATGCTAGCGAAATATTAAAAAGAGAAAATGAAATGTAACGACCGTAGGTAAATAGAAACTATTAAAAGAGCAGCTATGAGCTGCTCACCACGTCACTGCTACCTTATATCATACATTTAAATATAGATCCTCTAATGATGTTCGCTCTGATTATTAATTTCAATGATACCACTCGTATAGCATTCTGGTGCTGGAACATTAAATAAGATATTATAACTGGTATATGTTCTGTGTTTATTGATCTCTCTCTATCCAAGAATTTTAATGGAAATTAAATTTCAATGGCTTAAATCCACAGTCAGTGGATTTACAGTTGCAATCAGCAACTGTAAAGGTGCATTTTATATACAGTAGACATTAACAACATCCTAATAAATGTATTTTATGGGGTCATTAGTTTGATTCCAGACCATGGCCTTATCTATGTGGAGTTTGTATGTTCTCCCTGTGTTTGTGTGGGTTTCCTCTGAGCTGTCCGGTTCTCTGTACAGCACTGTGGAATTAGTGGCACTGTATAAATAAATAATGATCCTCAATTTTTTGAAGTTCATAAATGAGTCCTAGTGACCTGAATGGGATAGCTTTTCTCAGAGACATGTCAGCATTCAGTAAAAAGGGAGGTGAAACTCTTTAATAACTTCAGTAAACAAAACTTTTCATTATATGAGTAAGTGTTCCAAATTATACACAACCTCTATAACAATTGTCTCTGTCATATGTATAATAACACAACTTGTGCTACTTCAAATTGATATTTTTTTTTTAAGAACTCCAGCTATATATTTCCAGTAACTTTTTCCCCTTTATAATTAACAGAACGGTGGGGGTCCAATGTCATCATCATCAACATTTATTTATATAGTGTCAGCAGATTCCGTAGCGCTTTACAATTGGGAACAAACATTAATAAGACAATACTGGGTAATACATACAGACAGAGAGGTAAGAGAACCCTGCTCGCAAGCTTACAATCTATAAATGTCTTGACTCGGAGCATCTTTGTGTCATCACTCTTCATATACTGTATGCCAGTGCACCTCTAATTTCAAAGTAGGTGAGGATAGCACTGCCTGTAGCCAATTAAATTGTCAGGATATTCCCAACAGAACAGAGGATCTCTCAGCATTTCAGGAGTGCCTTGACCTTGTGTCCTGTCCACTTGTGTGATTAGTGAGGACAGGGCCACATGTGAGCAGTGAGTTGTGGAAAGGGGAGTGGAGACAAGCAGGAAGTCACAGACTCCAGCTACATAGAGTATTGATGTGGGGATACTGTGAAAATGATGTGAAATGACTGTGGTTTTACCTCTATATGAAATTAAATTCACACTTCCATCTTTTTGTTTTTCAGAATACAACTTGGTCAGTTCAGTGGTTGAAAAACATGAGTAAACTGAAAAACATTTCATGCTGTGTTGGAAAACAGGCAACATAACACACTAAACGGCCAATGCAGAGAAGTGACTAGTACCATAAAAATCAATGTGTTCTATTTTGTATTCAAAATGCAGGTGGTTACGAGCACATATACATGTACATACATACATAATTTCAATGTCTGAGCAAGTATGCCAAATGGTTTCTGAGATGCAAATCCATACATTATAATAACATGTATAGTCAAAATTGTCTTACATGCACAGCAGCAGCCATGTACTTGCACTAGCCAACGCAAGGTAAGACTTACCTTGATAAAGACCCTCATGTTGGACCGAAGCGTGGTGGTCAGTGCAAGTACATTACTCATACTTGCCAACTCTCCCGGACAGTCCGGGAGAGTCCCAAAATTCGGGTCAGTCTCCCGGGCTCCCGCGAGAGCTGGCATTTCTCCCGCATCCCGGAATTCTCTTGTTAAAATGACGCGATACACCGAGAATCGCGTCATTTTGGCCCTGCGACAAAATGTCATTTTACTCGGAGCGGGCCCAGAATGACGCGATTCGAGGTGCCCCGCCCCTCCCGCCCATTAGTCACGCCCCTCCCACCCATTAGTCACGCCCCTCTCCCAGACGTCGCCTACTAAAAGTAGGCAAGTATGACATTACTACAGGTCTACCTACTCTGGAATTTAAACTTCTAAGAGAAGTGCTCGCTGTAATGAATGTCCCGGGAGTGAATTACTATCTTTGTGATGTGCCTGACATTTATCTTTATCCGATTATTTCTATTTTATTTTGGGTATTACCCTATTTAATGAGAAGACTTATTTGTATGACATCGCTGCTATCAAGGATACAAAGACCTATATATACGTGAACCTCAAGATCTAATACAGTATGCACAACACCTATAGGGGAGAGATCACGATAGAAGAGTCGCACCAATTTTTATTTTCTAAAAGCATAACCACCATCTTATGTTTTGTAAGTTCTCCTCCAAAAGGGGATTTACACTTTGGAGACTGATCTGGATCACCTATTTTTACTATCCTATTCTATTTCTTGAATGAAGATATTTCTTGTACAAAAGTATTTCACTATTATTTGTTTATTTTATCTTTTTAGATGTTGTGGACTGCTCTGGTGGAATCCCCTGAAACCGTCCAATTCATCTTAAAAATAGAAGCATTATATTTATATATGTCATCTACCTAGTCCATGTCACAGTTGCCTACTCTCCCAGAATGTCTGGGAGACTCACAAATTTTTGAGAGCTCTCCCGGACTCCGGGGAGAGCAGGGCAACCTTCCGAATTCTGTCCACTTCGTTGATGAAGTGAGTGGGGGCGGGGCTAATCGTGCCATCCTGGTCCCACCCCCTGCTTTCATAGGCCAAAATTGCATTGTATAGCAGGGGTGGGTCCTAATGACGTGATCAGCGTAGCCACTACCCCCAAGACACAGAGAACTTTGGAGATCTCCAGGGGGGGGGGGGATCTCCAAAGTTGGCAAGTATGGTCTATATCAGTGTTGGCTAACCTGTGACACTCCAGGTGTTGTGAAACTACAAGTCCCAGCATGCTTTGCCAATATATAGCAGCTTATTGCTGGAAGGGTGTGCTGGGACTTGTAGTTTCACAACATCTGGAGTGTCACAGGTTAGCTAACACAGGTCTATATGAAAAGGATAGCGCCTGAATATTTCCTGTTATTGTTCTTTTCTATTAATTCTCTAGCAACTAGTGTATGGTTGTTACAGGATTGATTCAAGCTGCAATCTGAATGGAGCGCTCTAAGAGAACTCATTCGTTAATTTTTTTATATTTCTATCAGCAAGTAACACAGTTTTGGACCATGTCACAAGAGCTCCAAAGAGGTGTCGAGATAGGGGAAGGAGGGGAGTAGTACTTTGAAGGTCGGGCCCAGCATTTGAGTATTATAATAACTGCAGAGTAATAGTGGGGGGCAAGACTTTTCTCCTGTCCACACTGCAGAGATGGATCACAGGCGACTGCAAGGACCAACAGCAGAGAGCCTCTAGCTTTCTATTAACCCAGGTGATCACCTTTTCTAGCACACAAGCTGTTATCAGAAATAAATAGCCAGATGATTTCTGTCCAAGAGGGGGGTCTGGACTGGGGTACAACATGTTTTACTTTTTGCTGTACCCCACATTAAGCATCCTAGGTCACACTGTGAAAGGCATCTTCGTAATTCTAAAATGTATGACTGCTCCCTGTTACACGGTAAAAATAAAAAAAAAGGCCAGCAACTCTGTCATTAAAGAAGACATAGCAGCGAAGAGGACATTGGCACTTACGATGCCTCCTGTGTATCCCATGGTAAAGAAGGGTGTAGATTCCTCCTCACTATGGCAGCCAGCACGGATCCTGGGACCAGTCTGTCCTCCTTGTCCCCTACAGCACAACAACATGTTATAAGAAGTACACCCTATGTGTGTGTGCCGCAGTATTGCCCCATACTCACCTCCTGCCATGTTCTGATGATGTATAATACACACTATAGATACCACTTCCCCGCGTCTCTCCGTTGCTAGGATACGTCCGGCTCCCATGATCCTGTGCGCCACCTCCAGTGTAACCTTCACTTCCGGGAGCATGACAGCGGCCCTGGTGCGGGGAGCGGCCCGGGAACTAGGTGAGAACACGTGACCGGGGTCACCGGGGACACGGTGGTGTCAGTATGATGGTGAGGGCTCCCGGTGATGACGTGACCTCAGGTCAGCTGCGAGCAGGGTGATCCCGTCTGACCCCTGCAGGTCACTGTGATGACAGCCAGGGCATGTAGTGCTGGTGGTCTGTGTGTCCACCTGACTCCACCACACTGCACTTTACACTAACAATGGATTTTTGTGTTTTCCAATGTACATTTATTTGCACAGATTCCTATTCTAACAGTATGCCCCCTTGTATTCTGTGCTAAAATCTATTGTATACATAATAGACGGTGTACACCCTTAAATACCTGCGATGGTAGTTCTTCAGAGTGGACAACATTTGGAAATATGTGCACCTCGTTGCTGGCCAGGTGCATCTAAGCACATCTAATGTAATCATCATCAGTTATTTATATAGCGCCACTAATTCCGCAGCGCTGTACAGAGAACTCATTCACATGAGTCCCTGCCCCACTGGAGCTTACAGTCTAAATTCCCTATCATGTACAGAGAGACTAGGGTCAATTTGATAGCAGCCAGTTAACCTACCAGTATGTTTTTGGAGTGTGGGAGGAAACCGGAGCACCCGGAGGAAACCCACACAAACACGGGGAGAACACAACACAGATAAGGCCATGGTCGGGAATCAAACTCATGACCCCAGTGCTGTGAGGCAGAAGTGCTAACCACTAGGCCACTGTGCAGTTTAAACGGACAAAAACCCCTTCCACATAAACAGATAGGTTTTGGACCTCTATGTGTATGGCTTTTGGCCATCTATAGTGTGGAAACCTGCGTGCTGCAACTTCTGCCATCTTATTGTCTAGCTAGTCATCGTCTTTATCACACACATCCAATTACTAACTTTAAAAGTGGAATATATTGTCATTCCTACCATTACATCAGGTGCTTTCAACAAAAGACTTGAATCTAATTTGAACTTAACTTTTCAGTGCAAACACTCCATAGAGGCATTTCTTAACACTGGTGCAATAAGATTTTGATCACATCACAAACAATTAGAAAATGATCTGCACTTATATTTGGCAAAATATTATACAAGTTAACCCGTGCATGATACTCATGCATTCTAGTCAAATCAAGCTACTTAAGGTGTTAAAAAGGTTCTTGTCATGCATTTGGGCCATAGCCCAGGCCTCAACCACCAACCACTCCCCACTGTCACCCCCGGCAACCACCAACCACTCCCCACTGTCACTTCTCCTTCAAGAAATATATATATACTTTTTTAAAATCTTTATAAACACTTTTAACAATTAACAAATTAAAAACATCTTAGTATACCAAATTTAAGCCCTTTCTAAAAAAATTTTTACACACACACTAAGAATTTAGTAGGTCAGTGTATAACTCCGCCCAGCAGGTGGCGCTGCAGCTTGGTTTTATTTTTTTCACACACACACAGACAGACTAACACACGCCACTAGACATTTATATTATAGATAATGCTATTTTTTTATTTTTTTTATTTAACTACTTTTAAAATAAGATATTAGTTCGATGTATAGTCACTGATGTTTAATTTGTGTTTACATTCTAGTATTCGCTATTCACTTTTACTTTCGATTAGGCAGTCATTGTAAGAACTTTTATGCATTTAATTTGTGTTAAATGCATTGAATGGAGCCAGAAGCATTAGACAGAAACATGTCCCAACACTCTTAATGTGAGTATGCTGACATTGGCAACAATTGGTTCCATTGTCAGGTCTGTTTATATGTAATGTACTAGTAGTAAAATCATTAATAAAATGATGTACTTTAACGCCAGTGAGTATGAGGCTTAAGCAGGTCAACTGAGGCCAAAGTCCCACCCTATACTTAACTGTTACTAACTTTGATGAGCCCTTGTTGTGTGAGAAATGTCTCCTGCATTTGGGATTATATTAGGGATTTTATTAAAAATACTGTCTCTTTGTAGAAGTAAATATAAACCAATGTAGACAACAAAGATAGCATAAAAGAAATCTGTGTAATTATGCAAACAAGTTGTTCTATGCAGAATGTGAAACCATGTTTCTTTTTGACTTGTGCAAAGGAAAGCGGGTCCGTAGATTTCTACTATTCAAATTTTGGACATTTCTTGTCTCGCCTATTACAACCTCACTGGCCTTCCTGACTCACACAGTTTTGACCTTTAATCCAAACAGAATGCTGCGGCTAGGCTCATCTTCCTCTCCCACGCACCTCTTCCGCTTCTCCTCTGCATAAATCCCTTTATTGGATCTCTATTCATTTTGAGAATTCAGGTCAAGCCTTGCACTCACTTGCAAAAGCCCTTACCAACACTTCTTCCCCTCACCCAGGTCTGACCTTGTCTCAAGGTACATCCCTTCCTGGCCACACTGCTCCGCCTCTGTCTCAATTCACCTCTCATAACCGCCTCCCATGCTCGCCTCCAAGACTTTTGCCGTGCTGCCCCTAATCTTTGGAACTCCCTATTCCGCCTCACTGGACTCTCCCCCAACTTACAATCCTTCAAACACTCACTCAAAACTTGCTTTAGAAATTTGTAAGTGAAAGTATAAATTTAATGGATGCGGACCACATTATGCCAGTATAGTACTGGCAAGCTTAGTTCGCTCTGTGAATGATACATATTTAACTTGAAATAGTACATTGTATCTGAGAGCAGACTGTGTGTTAACCATAACCCTGCTCCTCTCCACTCGTACCCTTCTTCACAGTTAGATTAAAAATCTGTTTATACTTTTTGACCAGTATATTATATATGATTGAGTCTGAAAGTATATATACTGTTAAACTGGATACACATCTATGCCATTATACTTGAGATACAATGTCTCTAATGATTTCACCAACGATTAAAAGTCCAGACGAGCATGTCAAATTATGCGCACACACTTACATAATTTACCTTCAGACCTGTGCTCTTCATATGTCATAATCGTCTGCTGAAAACACATTGTTCCTTCGTTGATCATGATATTTAGGAAGTTTATAAACCCAAATCTAAGATGTGGTTTTGTAAGATAAAACATGATGGCGGAAGTGTGCACAATATCTGACCAAACTCTTGAATCGTTTGATCTGTGTGATAAATGCATAGGTGTTAAGTTAGTGTATGTGTTAAGTTAGTGTAGGATAAAATGAGATTGCCATGGTAACTGAAAAATATAACTCTGTGACCAAGTCATGTCCTCCTTTCACCCTCCACTTTGTTTTTTCTGTACGATGACTTGTAGAGACAGCTCCCTCGACAATTTATTTGGCAGGAACTGCTAAAAACTGATTTCTAGCGTTTCGTGTTCACAGCACAGAATTGTGAAATGCTGTAATATTAGAGAGAGCCACAGGTTGTGTGTGCTATTGGGGGGCACAGGTTGATGCAGTGGGCTGTAGGGGGGAAAGACAGCTGGG
Source organism: Mixophyes fleayi (assembly GCF_038048845.1). Lineage (NCBI taxonomy): Eukaryota > Metazoa > Chordata > Amphibia > Anura > Limnodynastidae > Mixophyes > Mixophyes fleayi. The sequence goes on from NC_134407.1 coordinate 163,227,792, forward strand.
CGCGTGGCGCTGTGAGGAGGCTACAGCTGGGTGGCGCTGTGGGGAGGCTACAGCTGGGTGGCGCTGTGGGGAGGCTACAGCTGGGCGGCGCGTGGCGCTGTGGGGAGGCTACAGCTGGGCGGCGCGTGGCGCTGTGGGAAGGCTACAGCTGGGTGGCGCTGTGGGGAGGCTACAGCTGGGCGGCGCGTGGCGCTGTGGGGAGGCTACAGCTGGGCGGCGCGTGGCGCTGTGGGGAGGCTACATCTGGGTGGCGCTGTGGGGAGGCTACAGCTGGGTGGCGCGTGGCGCTGTGGGGAGGCTACAGCTGTGCGGCGCCTGGCGCTGTGGGGAGGCTACAGCTGGGCGGCCCGAGGCGCTGTGGGGAGGCTACAGCTGGGTGGCGCTGTGGGGAGGCTACAGCTGGGTGGCGCTGTGGGGAGGCTACAGCTGGGTGGCGCGTGGCGCTGTGGGGAGGCTACAGCTGGGCGGCGCCTGGCGCTGTGGGGAGGCTACAGCTGGGTGACCCGAGGCGCTGTGGGGAGGCTACAGCTGGGCGGCGCGTGGCGCTGTGGGGAGGCTACAGGCAGAAGGCATATGCTAATTGGAGGTCACAGGTTGGCACAGAGTGCTATTGGGGGTAAAATGTGTTATGAGGGCCACAGGTTAGTGTAGTGTGCTATGGGGGTAAGCACAGGTTAGTGTAGTGTGCTATGGGGGTAAGCACAGGTTAGTGCAGTGTAGAGAAAGAAAAGTGGCACCAATATTGTATCGTTAGCAAAACAACAACAAAGAATAATTTAGATTACATAGGAGGCTGAAGTATTTACTACACCAGATGAATACTTTAAAAATAGGGTATTTATTAACTGAGAATAAGAATATCAGTAAATACACTTTGTGTGCACACATTAATCGATTGCTAAAATAAAAAAAGCTATAAAACTAGTGCTATGGGGGGCCACAGGTGGGCATAGTGTACTCTTTGGGTACAGTGTGCTATGGGAGGCCTCACACAGGTGGGTACAGTGTGCTATGGGAGGCCTCACACAGGTGGGTACAGTGTGCTATGGGAGGCCTATTAAAGACTGGCACTATGCCAGGGTGAGGCCACATACAAGCGACTACAGTGCACTATTCCACAGATCTATGCAGTGTGCCAGATCAGGGCCACACAGACTTCCACAGTGTGCAGGCGGGGGCCGCACACAGACTTCCACAGTGTGCAGGCAGGGGCCGCACACAGGCAGGCACAGTGTGCCGGGGGGGTCAGATGCAAGCGGGTACACTGCTCTATTCCACCGGTTGGTGCAGTGTGCACGGGGTGATGCCACACACAGGTGTGCCAGGTGGTGGCTCCACACGCACAAGTGGGCCTGGTGTGCCAGGGGGGAGGGCCACACGCGCAGGCCAGGGAGAAGGCCACACACACATTTGGGCCCTGTGTGACGAGGAGAGGCCATATGTACATGTGAGCCAGGAGGGAGGCCACACGCACAGGTGGGCCCGGTAGGCAACAGGGGAGGACACAGAGGCAATCCCAGTGTGCCAGGGAGGGAGGCCACATGTACAAATGGACCCGGTGTACTATTGGGGGTACCATGTGTTGATTCATAGTGCTATTGGGGGGGGGCAGGCACATCCTGATAGACTATACAAATAACTTAAGGAGTTTAGCATTTAAAGTAGTTTAATACTGTGATGTATTAGGTATGTTTCCTTTTAATGTATTTGAATCCTTTAACACCTAAGACTTTCCAAATATTTATTATAAAATTACTGGCTTAACCTAATGGTCCCTAAATTGTGTTATCAATTTTTACAGGCCTGCTGTAAACAAACATTCTCGGTCATGGACAGCAGATGGCGCTATGTATTGTCAAAAAGTCTAGATCTTTTTTTCTTTATAAATTTGTCTTTTAATCAACTCTTCCCCATCACCTTAACTTATAATGTCATTGTTATGTATGTCTATTGTTATTATACTGTCATAGTTTTAGGCTCCATGTATTAAGTTCCCGCTCTTTCTCTATTCATGTTCTATAGCTTCTCATGCTTTCTTATTTTAATATGCTCACTTAGTTACTCTATCCATCCTCTTTTATAATCTCTTGTTTAGCTCACAGCTGCATCCCATTTTTTTTTCTTAGTTGCTATTATTAACCCCCCCTCCCCAATAGAGCATTCTTCCATTTTTCTCTTTCTTACACTCTTGCTGCCCCACATTGCTGTTTCTGCCTCTTTCTATACCTTGTTGCTTTATATACCATACATGCATTCACCTTAGTGCTTTAGTCACCCTCAGACTGAGGTCTATGTGACTGGCACAGAAACGTTTCGGTGCTGCTACATGCTCTGTCTTTGTGAATTGACAATGCCCATCCTGTTTTCCTGTTTTCGCAGCCTGGCTTCCATCCCTGCAGTGCGTCCGTCATGGCTCTAAAGCTGTCACTCGTCATAAAAAGGCCATACACTTCCAGAGGCAGAAGATTCTGGCACTTACAGAATACATTGCACCTAAACAAGCTATAGATGAGAAATGTGTGAAACCCAAGGCCAAAGCTGCTGACACTGACAAGGTAATGCTGAGAGTTGAGGTACACTGCCCAAAGAGCGCCACCGAAGCTGGCTTTGTGGACAAAAGCAGAGAAAAGGGACTAAATATAGAAAACCAGTGCATCTGCCCCCCAGGAGCTTATAGGATTGCTCCCGTATCTAACCCAGCAGAACTTCTGCTGTTGTTTAGGGTACAAAATGTATATACAAGTGTCTGCGTGCCTCTTAAAAACTGGAGATCTGGTGTATATTTTAATATATATTATACTCTATTTCTCATAGACCACACATTGTCCTTGTCTGATGAAAGCTTCATTAAAATTGTCCCGCCTACAGTGTGTGCACCGTCACTCACATTATAACAATACAGTTATATAAAAGGTTAATGGAATTGTGCCTTTAGAGGACTTTCGTGTATTTTGCTTGTCTACACCTTACTGCTACTTTTATGTGTATTTCTGTGTCTAGCTCTTCCTGTATTTCTATCATAAGGTAGAGCTGTTTTTTTTTTTTTACTGGCTGCATGTATCAACAATGGAGATAAACTGATGGCAGCAAATCACAGAAGGCAGAGGAGGAATGTGTGGAGGAAGGCATGTACAAGGCTAGAAATTTAAAGAACTTCCTGCAAAATATATTTTTGTAAAACAACCTCTCCCCTAAACTTGTCTCTGCGGGGTTCCCATGTCCAGTATCCCCACAGACTCTGTCATGCTCTCCATTCAGTGTTCTGGATACACTTGCACTGCTCTGTATTCAATGAGAGTTTGCCAGTGTTGATATCTGAAGAACTGACTTGTAGATGTAAGTTGGGGTGAGTACAGCGGGATTTCTGATATGGAAATCCATGGTTATACTAGTTGGGGAAGGAAAGGATGATTCCAAAAACATACTGGTAGGTTAATTGGCTGCTGACAAAATTAACCCTAGTCTGTGGATGTTAGGGAATTTAGACTGTAAGCTTCAAAGTAGTAGAGACTGATATGAGTGACATAAATATCTCTGTACAGCGCTGCGGAATTGGTGGCGTTATATGAATAAATGCTGATGATGATTTAAAAGAAAAAAAAAAAACAATTTTACTTGTTTAGTTCTTGTTTAAAGTAATATGAAGGTGGACGTTCCGTTTTAAACTGCTATGATGGAAAGTTAATTCTGGACAGAACAGCTGCAGGTTGCCCCCAAGCCACCTGTTTGCTACCACAAAGTAAGATGATATAAATCCTGGTCAGTTACATAATGTATAACTAGCTCAAGCAACTGAGCTGAAACATTGTAAGATAACAGTAGTGCAAGTTTGCTAGCTGGCTTCTCAACCATATCCAAATAAAAATATGTTTTTGTGTCAACTGACAAAATGCTTATAGCATCTTCTCTCTTTTTATGGTAAAACCTCCAGTATTTATTTAGAGATGCTGTATCTTGAAGTGCATAGGCCGGACAGGTTATTTTCATTACAGGGGGCATGCGCAGTATCTGTTTACACACATGCCAATAGCTGGACATTTATAATCTAATGCCAGCCTAAAACACATGCCAAAACTACCCCAATATTATTATAACTGGTGTTCTGGCGCGGGTGGCATTATAAATTGTGTGACGTATAATGTAATTAATGCATTTTATTGCACGTTTTTGCAAGGATACACCTTAATATCAATTTCTGTAAGATTACTTCTGTCAATTAACAGTTATTTTAAAATAAATGCAGACATTTTGCTTTGTGCACAATCCCAGATCACAACATGCAACAGATTCACAGAACCAGCGACATTACAGTGTAGATGATTCCTAGTTTACCAATTGAGTTGTGTTTGAACAAATGTTGCATATACAGAAGTTGAGTTTAAAATTAATATGAAAAGACATTATCTAATTTTTAGGGCTGGTCTGAGGCGGAAGCAGACTATGCACCTGCCACCCTTATGTATATAGACAGAGCGCCCTACTTCTAAGACACCAAACACATCACTCTGGCATAGGAATAGGATGTACACTGGACTATGGGCTCTGTATCGTACACTGGCCTCTAGGCGGGGAGCTCTGTATCGTACACTGGTCTCTAGGGGGGGAGCTCTGTATCGTACACTGGTCTCTAGGCGGGGAGCTCTGTATCGTACACTGGTCTCTAGTCGGGGTGCTCTGTATTGTACACTAGCCTCTAGGCGGGGAGCTCTGTATCGTACACTGGTCTCTAGGCGGGGAGCTCTGTATTGTACACTGGTCTCTAGGCGGGGAGCTCTGTATCGTACACTGGTCTCTAGGCGGGGTGCTCTGTATTGTACACTGGCCTCTAGGCGGGGAGCTCTGTATCGTACACTGACCTCTAGGAGGGGAGCTCTGTATCGTACACTGGCCTCTAGGAGGGGAGCTCTGTATCGTACACTGACCTCTAGGCGGGGAGCTCTGTATCGTACACTGGTCTCTAGGCGGGGAGCTCTGTATCGTACACTGGTCTCTAGGCGGGGAGCTCTGTATCGTACACTGGACTCTAGGCGGGGTGCTCTGTATTGTACACTGGCCTCCAGGCGGGGAGCTCTGTATCGTACACTGGTCTCTAGGCGGGGAGCTCTGTATCGTACACTGGACTCTAGGCGGGGAGCTCTGTATCGTACACTGGCCTCCAGGCGGGGAGCTCTGTATCGTACACTGGTCTCTAGGGGGGGAGCTCTGTATCGTACACTGGTCTCTAGGCGGGGAGCTCTGTATCGTACACTGGTCTCTAGTCGTTGTGCTCTGTATTGTACACTAGCCTCTAGGCGGGGAGCTCTGTATCGTACACTGGTCTCTAGGCGGGGAGCTCTGTATCGTACACTGGTCTCTAGGCGGGGAGCTCTGTATCGTACACTGGTCTCTAGGCGGGGAGCTCTGTATCGTACACTGGTCTCTAGGCGGGGTGCTCTGTATTGTACACTGGCCTCTAGGCGGGGAGCTCTGTATCGTACACTGACCTCTAGGCGGGGAGCTCTGTATCGTACACTGGTCTTTAGGCGGGGAGCTCTGTATCGTACACTGGTCTCTAGGTGGGGTGCTCTGTATTGTACACTGGCCTCTAGGAGGGGAGCTCTGTATCGTACACTGACCTCTAGGCGGGGAGCTCTGTATCGTACACTGGTCTCTAGGCGGGGAGCTCTGTATCGTACACTGGTCTCTAGGCGGGGAGCTCTGTATCGTACACTGGTCTCTAGGCGGGGAGCTCTGTATCGTACACTGGACTCTAGGCGGGGTGCTCTGTATTGTACACTGGCCTCTAGGCGGGGAGCTCTGTATCGTACACTGGCCTCTAGGCGGGGAGCTCTGTATCGTACACTGGCCTCTAGGCGGGGAGCTCTGTATCGTACACTGGCCTCTAGGCCGGGAGCTCTGTATCGTACACTGGTCTCTAGGCGGGGAGCTCTGTATCGTACACTGGTCTCTAGGCGGAGAGCTCTGTATCGTACACTGGCCTCTAGGCGGGGTGCTCTGTATCGTACACTGGCCTCTAGGCGGGGTGCTCTGTATCGTACACTGGCCTCTAGGCGGGGAGCTCTGTATCGTACACTGGTCTCTAGGCGGGGAGCTCTGTATCGTACACTGGCCTCTAGGCGGGGTGCTCTGTATCGTACACTGGCCTCTAGGCGGGGTGCTCTGTATCGTACACTGGCCTCTAGACGGGGAGCTCTATATTGTACACTGGCCTCTAGACGGGGAGCTCTATATTGTACACTGGCCTCTAGGCGGGGAGCTCTGTATCGTACACTGGTCTCTAGGCGGGGAGCTCTGTATCGTACACTGGTCTCTAGGCGGGGAGCTCTGTATCGTACACTGGTCTCTAGACGGGGTGCTCTGTATCGTACACTGGTCTCTAGACGGGGAGCTCTGTATCGTACACTGGTCTCTAGGCGGGGAGCTCTGTATCGTACACTGGTCTCTAGGCGGGGGGCTCTGTATCGTACACTGGCCTCTAGGCGGGGGGCTCTGTATCGTACACTGGCCTCTAGGCGGGGGGCTCTGTATCGTACACTGGCCTCTAGGCGGGGGGCTCTGTATCGTACACTGGCCTCTAGGCGGGGGGCTCTGTATCGTACACTGGCCTCTAGGCGGGGGGCTCTGTATCGTACACTGGCCTCTAGGCGGGGGGCTCTGTATCGTACACTGGTCTCTAGACGGGGAGCTCTGTATCGTACACTGGCCTCTAGACGGGGAGCTCTGTATCGTACACTGGCCTCTAGGCGGGGAGCTCTGTATTGTACACTGGTCTCTAGGCAGGGAGCTCTGTATCGTACACTGGCCTCTAGGCGGGGGGCTCTGTATTGTACACTGGTCTCTAGACGGGGAGCTCTGTATCGTACACTGGTCTCTAGGCGGGGGGCTCTGTATCGTACACTGGTCTCTAGACGGGGAGCTCTGTATCGTACACTGGCCTCTAGACGGGGAGCTCTGTATCGTACACTGGCCTCTAGGCGGGGAGCTCTATATTGTACACTGGTCTCTAGGCAGGGAGCTCTGTATCGTACACTGGCCTCTAGGCGGGGAGCTCTGTATCGTACACTGGTCTCTAGGCGGGGGGCTCTGTATTGTACACTGGTCTCTAGACGGGGAGCTCTGTATCGTACACTGGTCTCTAGACGGGGAGCTCTGTATCGTACACTGGCCTCTAGACGGGGAGCTCTATATTGTACACTGGCCTCTAGGCGGGGGGCTCTATATTTTAAACAAGAATGGGCTCTGCATAGAATCCCTATTCTAATATATTGTATTGGACATGACATTGTGATCCCAGGCCCAGCATATTGTAACGGCACAGTTTGGTTCAGTTTGTACTGGCACAGTTAGATACAATATGTAATAATAATGAACAGAGTAGTGGATGGGGCTCTGTCGCACCTGGATGGGAGTTTGCCTTAAACAGCTTGTCCTGACACTGGTTTCAATTGTATTCATATAACTAATGGAAGTTCTTGTCCGTTTCAGGAAAACCTATTTGAGAGGTTTCTGTGTTCTCAGCTAGAGGCTGTTCTCCGGGATAGTAAAATGGTGGCCGTGTTTCAGCGCAATTCACTTGCAGCTGATGAGTTTCTACTTCTCAGACACAGACTCTGCAAGCATGAGATCTACATTAAGGTCTTTCCTAACCAGGTACTGATGCTAGAAACAATACTTCATTGAAAGACAGAGAGACCATCTGAGGGATTACTGAACAACCAATCCGCTTTCTTTTTTGTTTCCAGGTCATAAGAAAAATTCTGGCACAGTCCCACCTCCAGGCCATGCTGCCACTATTCATTGGACAGACCTTCCTAGTAGTAAGTCACCACGCCAAGGCCAAGGAGATGTTACAGACTGTACGGAATGTGCCACAGATAGTACTACTAGGTAAATATCTTGTTCTTGAAGGGCGGGGGAAGGGGCTCATGTACTCAAATATAGGTAGTATGGGGTTACAGGGACTATAACCTCAAACATGTTCTGTGCTTATTTGCACCTAGTACAGGGATGTTGTATGTATTCCCATTGTGCAGGCTCTTTGTCTGCTCTGTCATATTTTCTGTTCTTCCTGAACTTGTCCTTCAATAGTGTCACACTATGTCCCCTGCCAGTAGGTCAGGCCTCTAAGGAATTACCGGTATATTGCAAGAGGATGGCAAAAGTATTCTTGCCCCTCAATGATATTAACAGGAGGTATCATGGTGAAGAGAAGACAATGGCAAATATACAGAATTATGGGGTCTGCAAGTTTTACTAATCTCATGATAGAAACTAGGTAGCGTCCTATAACAATAATATAACAATAATATTGTTTATATGTTTGCCTATTACAATTCATATTAGACAAATACAAAAGGAATCTAAAATAGGGTTCAAGTGCCTCTACTAAGTACCGGTGTCACATTGTGGATTTGTTCTTCTCCCCAGGAACCTGTATTGAGAATAGACTGCTGAGCAAACAGGGAGTTGTGAATTATTCCAGACTGCCCAGCAAGGAGATATTGCAGGGTCAGCTTGTAGGAGCCTTGACAGTGATGACCTCACAAACTTCAAATCTGCTGACGCATCATTCTGCACGTCTATGCAACTTGCTAGAGCAACATAGCAAGGAAGAAGTCAAGAGTTCATGAAAAAGCCCAATGTAGGATTGGCTATAAGAAATAGGATTGTAATAATAAATGTAATAAAACATTGTGTAATGAAAAAGCTGTGTATAAAATATTTTATTAACATGACCATAGAGGACATGGGATGCAATGTTAACCCCTAACTAGAATGTGCTGTAATATACAAATGGCATCAGCTACAGTACCCCAGCTCTGTGGTCACTGTGTCATTCGCTCCAGTGTCCTGATTTTACAGCTGCAATACAAGGCTTGTGTGAATAATGGTCACAGTGTCTTTAATGTGTGTTATTGGCTGTAAAAGCCGCAGAATGGCATGTCTGTGTCTCTGTCGCACGTGTCAGGGGATCCATCTGATCTGTAAGGTGACAGTCTCCTTCGTTTGCTGTCCTCTACATAGATTGTTGGTTCTCCCCAGTGGTTGGATTCTTCCTCTTTTCCTCTGTTATCGAAAAAGGGATGAAACCAGCTTGAGGGTGTAGGACTTGGTTTGGGGTGGTACTGTGCTGGTCCTGCCCAGGGTGAGCCCAGGGTATCTGCATAATATGCAAGTGGAGGCGGCTGTGGATAACACTTCATTGAATAGGCTGCAGCCATTTTGCCTGTTGTGTCATAAGGGGTGTAGTCTCGATGTGGAGCAATACTTGGTGAGGATAAGTACCAAGGCGGTGGTTCTTTCTGTTCCACTGAGTAGAGACGGGTGGTCTGCAGAGGGTCCTGCAAGAAGGTTGGTGGGTAACGGACTGGTGGTGATGGGGTTAGACGTTCTCCAGACGACTGGACACAAAGTCTTCAAAAAGAATAAAAGAGGCTACAATAACTTTATCAATCAATACTTAGCATTACAATTAGGAGCACACACAGTAATAAAACAAGATTGTGTATTACAGATAGAGAGGTAAGAGGGCCCTGCTTACAATCTATAGTATATAAAGACCAATGTCCATGAGATAAACCCTCTTCTTGTGGACCTGTCAAGCAAATGGATAAAACACAGCAACACTCTCAATGTGGTGTAGTGACACTTATGTTATTTTATATAGGGGATACATTACGGAGGAAACCCGGGAGGACATGGAAGAGGAGACTTTCTGCATTGTTTCAACTTAATACAGTGATCAGAAATTATTTGCACCACATCAAGAATTATGCTGAGTTCTTTCTGTTTACTGAGATTTGGGGTAGTCCAGGATTCTAACACAGACCCCTGCTTTCACCATATTGGCAAGTCATTTACCCACATTAAACTATTAAAGGATATATTGTATATATTTAAAGGATTTGGTACTTTAGAAAGCATGTCTTATGTGACCTCAATTTATACTGAAGTGCCAGTCCACTTTATCTGGCAGTATATAGAGGATCTGTTAGCAGTGGTGGACTGAACATGTCCTAGCTATTCAAGCAAGGTGTAGCAGTTTAATAATCATTATACACCTCCAGCTTGGGCAATTTGAAACTCTTGCCCATGCTCTTCAACATTGCTGGCCTACCCATGCTTCCAGATAGCTGTGAGAGTTCTAGGGACTAGTTAAGTGAGATCTTATCAAGAATTAAGACAACCTCATTTAAATAGAGGTCTGGTTATGGTAATATTCTAAAAGGAAGGTAAACATTGTAATCGTTACCTCTTATTCTCCTGCTCTGAACTTGAAATGTCAAGTGGATAAAACTACTAATTTATATATTACTTAAAGCAGCAGTCCCATTGTTTATTTTATAGATAAATCACTGTAGCGGGCTATAAGAAGAACTTCAGTATTTATTGTTTTTCTTTGGCTTGTCTCTTCAAATTGCTACTAATGATTTATAATTCTGCACAGTGTCAATATATAGTGAGCAGAGAGACTTTGGAACACCCCTCTGAGCTTGGTCTGCTCTGTTTAATGTAACATTCTCCCCTTCCTCTTCTCCCCCCTCTGCCTTTAAATGACACAGTGAGAGCTGTATGTAACTGGCAGCCATGTGTTTTACAACTCCAGAGACATTTTGAAAAGGAGATAGTAAGTTTTCTTAGCTGTACTTCTAAAAAGCATTATTGAATGCATACTTGAAAGATACTTAACTTGCTATTTTAGGATGTTAAAAATGAACCTCTGTGGGAATGCCGCTTTGTTACTTACATTACTTAAAAATGTTTCTTATTGACAGATGCATTTTAAGCAAATCCACAAAATTGACTAGTTTCAACCTGTACCTGTAATTGTTATGGTATATACATATCAGTACATTATAAATGTATACCCATACATCATCATACACATCTGCAGGGAATCCCTTCTAGAAGGCTTAATGAATAAATAATACATTAATATGAAGCCATCTGGATATTAGATTTGATTTGTCTTTGTTTATACTAATGATGTAAAAACAAAAGTATTTAACTAAAAGCTCTACTTCAACAAGCATATTTGTATTGTTCTAACACATCAAAATGTATTTGTCAAATACACACAGTGGAGGCAGCAGTTTTGTGGGGTAAACCAATATTAGTCCTATTTGTTCATAGGGACATAACTGAGGAATGAGGCACAAAGTTCTAGTTCCTAGTGTAGAAATAAGCTGCATTTTCCTGAATATTGCAGAGGTGGGAGCCTACTTATGGGGCCCTGCCCAGATATCAGCAAATATCACATTTCATATGCCTACAACAAGAATTTAGTAGCTGTACTGACCCCATCATTACACTGGATACTTGTGAGTCACAGTGATCCCGGAATCCTTTTGCAAATGGATTGTGATCAATTTTCAGCTGTGTGATCTGCAATAGAATAGAACATATGAGACACAAACACATAAAAGTCTTGAGTTTTTAAATCGTTATCATGACTCCATTTAAATGGATGATCTGATGGTGCAGCACAACATTGTTTGCACTGGCTGATGGGAGTTGTTGGGTGGTGTAAGGGATCGTTTCTCGCAATGTACAAAGCAGGTGCACCAGTATGGCTAGTATTGTGGAGCACTACAAATATTGGCATACATTTGAAATAAGACAAAATGTATTGAAGTGGAGGGGGTGCATTTTTAGGGGTGTTCCTTAATGTGTGGAGGGGGGCAGAGCCATTGCTGCCCAACAATAGCATTTTATTTTTGGTGGAGATCTGGACTTTGATCATTTTAATAGGACACATTTTCCACATTCCAGCTGAACTTTGGGGAAGAAAGAGGTCCAAATCAACTACAAATAATGTAAAATATCACTAGTTTTAGAAATATAAGTGAGCATCTTGGGCCTGATTCATTAAGGAAAGTAAAGCAAAAATAAAAAGAATAACTTTTCACCCTGACAAAACCATGCTGCATTGGAGGGGGAGCTAAATTTAAAATGTGGGGGCAGATTTATAATGGGGTAGGACATGTCCTAGATCAACTTTAATTTTTAGTGTAAAAATAAAGCTATCAAGTATTTGTGTGCTAGCTGAAAAAAACAGCCAGTATTTAACTTATGTGCAAAATAATAAACTAATATGCACCCCTTGCATTATAACATAGTTTTGTTCAGAAAAAAACGTACTCATTTTTTGCCTTATTTTCCTTAATGAATCAGACCCCAGGGGGTAAATGTATGAATGTCCGATTTCTGCAAGTCGCCGGAAATCGGCGACTTTGCAGGTAAAATTTAAAGGGGCGATGGCTTGTAAAGGCAAACTTGCCTTTACAAGCCATCGCCGCTTTAAATTTTACCTGCAAAGTCGCCGGACATTCATACATTTACCCCCTTGTGTTTTATGTTTAGCAGTACAGCAGTTAGTATTGCTGCCTTACATTGCTGGGCCTATGGGTTTGATTTCAACCAGGGAACTATCTGTGAGTGTTTATACATCCTGTGTTTGCTTGAGTTTCCTACAGATGCTCTGGTTTCCTACCACAGTCCAACAAATATATTGGTAGGACTAAAGTGACCTTAGTGTGTGTGTGTGTGTGTGTGTGTGTGTGTGTGTGTGTGTGTGTGTGTGTTAGAGAATAGGACTGTATCCTTCACTGGGGCAGACACTGATGTGAATGATTAAATATCCTCTGTAAAGCACTACATAATATGGTGGTGCTATTTAAATAATAGTGGACTTTGTGCAGAAAACACTGTTTCACGGAGTTCATTGGATATGAGCACTGATTTGCACACAAATCTAGTTTTCTTTGAATATGCCTCTATATCCTTGGAGCAGTTCACAGACCAGGAATTACTCTCTTCATTTTACCTAATGTCTAGCAGACTGCACACAGGACTTCAACTATTATTAAACATAACTTGCATGTAATCTATACTCACATCAGCATTCTGATAAGCAGTAACTGCTATAAATTGCGTCTCTGGAAAGGTGAACGTGTGACTGTGAGTTTCAGGGGCACCAGAATCTGGAATACGTGTCACGTGTAGTCGCGGCTGGTACTTGTGCAGGGATTGCAAAACCACCATCTGTGAGATCAAAGGGAAAATGTCAGAGCTCATCACATAGGCAACTAGTATTTTCACTATTATACTGTATTTATAATTATCCAGTGCACTAACACAAATTCGATTAAAGACAAGGCTTTCGCAGTAAAGTAGAGTCAGTGCAGCCTAAAGAGAAGTCACATAGTCTGGTGCCTAGAAGGTTTCATTGCATCTTTATTATGTTTGTGTGCTTAAGTCATATCAATCGCAACACTGTGCCCTGATGCCGTATTGTCAATCCGTCCCCTGTGCCCAGATGCCGTATTGCCAATTCCTCCCCTGTGCCCTGTATTTTCAATCCCTATGAATTGATGTAACAGTATTGATCTCATCCCATTGTACCTGTATGTACTGATGCCATGTCATTAATCCCACCCCTGTGTACTGATTTTATATTATTAATCCCACAACTCTATTTGCGATTGCATATTAAACCCATCCCTGTGTACTTTTTTATTATGATTATTAATTCGCCTTGGGTGTACTGATGTCAAAATAGTGATCCCACCTCAGTATATACCAATGACATATTATTAAGCCCACCCCAGTGTACCAGTATGGCATTAGTAATCCCACCTCTGTGGCATCAATGAGGCTGGATCCCACTTTTCTCTCTACCCCTCTACTCCTGGTGCATTTGTTGGGTTTTTACTGTGTATTGTAGAATGTTTAAATTATGAAATGTATTTACATTAATGTGTTTGTGTGTATATGTATATAAAAAACTGGAGAAAAGCACTCCCTACTGGACCAGAGGGGGATCCAGGTTAGGCTGTAAGACTGTAACTCTCTGATCCCAAGTGCGGGGAGGAGGCAGTGGCAGAAATCCTCACCGCACAGCAACAGAGCCGCCAGGATTCTAAGGCGCACTGACGAGGCCTGCATTTGGCAGGGCCCAGCAGTGCTGAGGACTTCAGCACCAGAGGCCTGTCCAGTAGCTGAATGGGTTCCCTGGGACCTGTAATGTGCAGATGACAAAGCTCAGGGAGCTCCAGCAGCGCCCGCAAGATCTGGACAAACCGCTTGGGGAAGAATTTGGCTTGGAGGTGCTGGTAACCTTTATGGAAGCACTGATAAGAGGATGAGACTGGATTGTATATATGGGCAGGTTAACCCCTCATCTGTCCCTTATGAAAACAAAATGCATACAAGAAGGGCTAGTAGCTCATGTAGTGATAATATCACTACCTACCAGTGTTATATGTAAAGGAACAACTCTTATAAGCGCTATATAAGCAATATATTTCATCTATACCAAGATACTGTTTTGTTCCTGTGAGATGCCTGTTACCTGTATGTTCTGGAGGCCAACAGATTAAGGCTCACCCTTTAATTCATCTCTTGAGGTCTTGGGTTGGGCCTAGTGTCTTGATCCAACATTGCCCGCAACCCAGCAGTCCTGATCTAAACAAGTGGTCTGGAGGACTTAAGGATCAACCAGCAAAGAGGTGTGACAGCAGCTACACACTACCTACAAGTGAGGTGTTCCTGGTGCTGGTGAAGGAGACAGGTAGCACACATTACCCTCCCAGAACTCGCAGCACCACGTTAGTGCGCAGTTAACCTAGTCAGTGATATTGTTTAACCCCTACTTACCAGTACCTAAATCTATTAGTGACTTGTGCCCTAAGACATTTATATACAAGGTGATGCCTGTCACATTAACATAGATGTCATACATCATTACATGGGCTCCATACCTGCGTCGTGTTGCTAGATGCCCCTTTGTTGTTTGTCAGTTTGAGTTTGCTGAATGTCACCTCCTGTCGCATCCAGTGAGCTCCAGTATTGGGGGAGTCAGGATGCTGGTAAATTCGGTTCCCTGTCCCCAGGAAAGAGACAGCATATTAACCCTGGGATCATATAGTATGTTTGTTTTTCTCATTAACATGCAGTAATTACACCACACGGATGCAAAAAATTGGGACTGTTTTGGGGATACTGGGACAGTGGGCAGTTATGCCTTAATAGTTATTTCTAAAACTACAAGACTGGGCTCTAGCGCATGTAATTTTGTGACACCATGTGCTGATATTGCACAATTTTACCCCTTTGCACAAAAGCACATTAATAAGTGTGTGAAGATGGCCTTGACTGCAGGGGGTGCAGAAGTTGGCTCTTACTGATGGGCTATTTGGGTGGGTAGAGGAGGCAGAACTTTGAAGTAATGGGAAACTGATGCCTGTTAGTGCATCTGTAGATGGGCGCACACATGAGCTAATAGTGTCTGCTGTAAACTTCCGACCGCTGTTACCAACATACCTGATAATGATCTGATAGATCGTCATTGTATCAGACATCGCAGTCGTTTTGGTGCCACACGCTGCTGTATTGAACCAACTGACCTATATCAGGTATAGTATTACAGAGTGTGGGGCCAGCACTAGCTCCAGTTGTGGGGTAATGGTACCTCAATGTGATCTATTTGTGTATTGAAGAACAGCTTGTTACAGCCATGCATGAATCTCTGGTAGAATGTGAAATCCAGATTATAGATTTAAGGCAATTGCACGCCTGTGTTCAGGTGTTATGGACAATACTTTGTTGTGAGTGTTTTTAGACTGAGATCAAACAGGAGCTCTAATCGTATTGCATGGCTCCCTGCAACTGGTACCTGGCATATTGCCCTCAGCCTTGCCACATTGGATCCATTTTCCTCCTTGGAATCTCCAGTGATTCTGATCTGCCAGGACCACGTCCGCATGTAGAGTGTATTGAGCCAGAGGATCCAGGCCTGACACGCGGTAACTGAGGAATGGGAACATGCGCCTATGAGAGAAAACATACACCCAAAACTTTGAATAAACATTATTAAATATAAGAAGTTATTAAATTATTATTAAATTAAATATAAAATCACCCAGCAATTGAAATGCATTTTATTTAATTGGCACACAAGCAGAGCTACAAAAGGTACGCTCTTGGTTTTTCCAGCCCCTCAACTACCTCTTCCCTTGTATCTGCTTCCCAAGCCAGCTCCAGAGAATCTCTCATTGGGGACAGTCAGCTCAGCATAAGGAGTCGAAAATAAACCTTTTGTCAAGGACTGTCTCCAAGTTCTTGTGAGCGATATTAAAAACAGTTTGAAGATTCGAGAATTGCGAAAAGGTCTGCATGTTGGGTCTAATGTTAAATCTTTCTGCTTTAGCTGCTTTGGAAGATCCAGATGTTTCGGGATAAGTGCAATATATACTGTTTGTTGATTTCAACATTACGTTCTGAGAATACTATTTGGACATTTTATTAGTTGAATGGATCAAAATTCTGGATTATCGAATATGGAAATCACTGACAAAGGAGACGGAGAGAGAGCTTACAGTTTGTTTGCCAGTTTCACCAGCTTTGAGTGGTGTGTTTTCGGCAACCAGAGAGTAGAGTAACATCCTGTCTGCAGCCTCAGTTTTAGTAGTTGCCCATACCTTCGGTGATCAGATTGTATTATTGTACACTATATCGTCTGTGTGGATCGCTGTAGGATCTACAAATGTACCTACAGATGTTTTTTAGTCCAAATAAACAGGGAAGAGTTATATTTCACACTTTTTTTTTTAATTAAAATGTACCATCATCATCATTTATTTATATAGCGCCAACATATTCCGTAGCGCTTTACAATTGGGGAAAAACATAATAAACTAATAAACAAACTGGGTAAAACAGACAGAGGTGAGAAGGCCCTGCTCGCAAGCTTATAATCATCTACACTCTATTGAGGCAGCCATTTTGTGGACTGAATTCATGAAAATGTAGCCTATCGATCTGCTAGAAAACTGTAAAATTACTTTTTAAGTCTTTGTGATGTCACTGTATCCTGATGAAGTCATTAATGTACATTCTCATGAATGTTAATACGGTCCACAGACTGGCTGCCTCAGATTTCAGTAGACACCCTTCAAGTAGGTTCAACTGCACCATCTTCACAACAGTGGGTCCTGAATTGTCGACAAGACCGTTGTAGGTGCAAATGAGAGACTCCCATAAGAGTTTATTCACACAAATGTGCTAGGATTCCATTGTATTTAAACAGAAAACCAGATCATAGTTGCATGTGGTTTGCTAATCTATACAAGCCACAAAGTATTTCCTGTTGTGTGCCAAAAGCAGTAGAGCAGTTATGGGAATCCATCTATTCCTAGTAACTAATTATGTTCACACAGAATCACCAATAGACTGTGGTCTGAAAACACCTTAGTAATCTAAAAAAGATTTTCAAAGGTAAACGCTGATACTTGAAATGTGACGTATGCACATCTGGTTTGGGCTGGGTAGCATTGTGCATATGCCATGCTATCACAGTGCCAGGGGATGGGTTTACAGGTATTCATAATTTCCCCTTCACCAGATTTACTGGTTAAATTTGGCAGAAAATCTGTGGCACTTCCATTACTGTTACAGTACAAGCACTTGCATTGACTCTTGTTTGCAGGGCAGTGAGATATGAAGGTTTTCCCAGAGCAGTACATCTATATAATGTTGACTATAGATAGTGTACATAGAATTTGTAGAGTATGTCTCTATACCTGCATGTGCCCCTGTGTATACCTTTATCTTCTTGATTCCTTATAAAATTGGTATGGTCTTTCCTCCCCTGTCTTTATGGAGAGAGCTGGTATATTCCTAGTGGGCGTGGCAGAAGTTTAGGTACCTGTGATATTTGCATTCTGGAACTTTGGCTTGTAGGGGAGCTGTGTAATCCTCAGTAGGGACAGAACCATTCATTTCCTGTGCTGGGACTCACTGAAGATTGAGTTAGAGTGAGCTGAGGCTGTGATAACAAAGGGTGAGTCTCAGGTTTTAAAGAATTGTCTCTGACAATGTCCATAATTTCTCCATGGACCATCTGCTTAGTACAACGTATTCCCTATATTGGATGCAATTTTCACTTTCTTTTCCTGTTATCTGCAATGTACTTAAGTAAATATTTACTGAAGAGAATTATTTAAAATGAGTGATTATATTGTGTATACAGCAATCCAAGATCCACAAACTGCATCACGGCCAGATTACAAATATGCTGGAGAAAGCAGCATCATTCTTAGAGAAGTAGGCTACATGGGTAATGCTATAGCCATACTGCCCAGGGCTAAGAGTAGGGCCTGCTAAACTTCTTACATGTGTGTCTAATCTATATTTTATTTATTCAATGTGTTAGCTCCTATAAAACAACATCTCATTCAGTCATCCAGGTGCAAAAGCAGATTTAACTTGTTTGCCCCCATTTAGGGCACTTTCACTACCCCCTCTCCTCCTCTGTCCGACCTGATTGTTGCACAGCTGCATAGTCCCTACCTTCATCATCTGTCATCTGTATTAAAGAGTTATATATATTTTAGCAGTAATCAAAATAATATTTTCTTATACTGCCAGACATGTATAAGTAAAAAATGTGGTAAATGGTGAAATCCAGAGCAGTCTGCCCCTCCTGCAACCCCAGACTTAGGCGGCCTTGCCAGAAAATCTGCCCAGGTGCAGAAACTTGACGCAAGTAAGAAATAAATAAATAATAAATACACGTTTGACATGGTGGAATGTACTTTTGCTTTTGTAGAATATTGTATGTAAAATCAATGGCCACTGCCATCACCCTAGGACAGAAGTTCTTAAAGGAAATGTTCACACCTCCCACCAGCCACCAGTAGAACTGCGGACTCCCTCGTTTGGGAAATATTACTCCCAACACCTGACCTTGTACTTAGATGTGACAGGACCAAGTGCAGATGCCTTGCATAGAGTAACTTCAGCACCGCAGTTGTAGTACTTTGTTGAGAGCGACTTTCAGTTAAAAAAATAAAATAATTACAGTTGGACATCTCCTTAAACCCTTATCAGCTGGGCAACCATCTTAAGACAGACTTAACTTATCGAGGCACAGCTTTTAATGTATCTCATGTGAGTTGTTATACTGTTTGCTGCAAGCATATAAAATAATATCTATACCAGGTCTGGCGAGTTAGTTTAAAGTTCCACAGTAGACTGAATACTATATATTGTACACTGTCTGTAACTTGCAAATGCTGTATTGGTGTGTTCGAACTCCACCCCCCCCCCTTCCCCCTCCCTCTTTTTTTTTCTGTACCCCCTATTTACTTAAAAAATCTCAATAAAAACGATTGATGATAAACATAATATCTATAACTGTTACAAAATTAAGTATGTGTACAAAATAATGAATTATCATGGAAGTATTTCATATTTTGGAAAATGCTATAGTTTTGCAAAAAGAAGTTAATGGTGACCATGTTTTAGTCACAGTCAACAGATTTGACACACTCTGTTACTCGTAGTTTTACTACTTGGCACCTGCATTGTCCATGCATGGTTCTGGGGACTGAAAGGCCAAATGGAATGGTCATAATGGATTGGTGTCTTTTCTGCACTTACTAATAAAGTTTTTTATTCTTAGGTTGTTCAACAAAAATAGAATTTATTTAATTTTTACATTTTTTAATTTATTTATAGATCTATTAATGTCCAGGAAACAGTTGTGTGTAAAAGTTAAATATTAATTCTCTGACGTTTCTTGACATTTCAATGGAGAAAACGTACATAAAACAGTTACTGATAAACCTGTTGATACACTCATATCTGCAGAGTATACTATTACAATTGAAATAAGAGATCTGTGTTGCATCAGGTGTAGTGTTGTACTGGTGACCAGGCATTGTTCTTATACTAATACTTCTCAAACAGATCTGTGACTGGTAACGCTTCAAAACGTATCCACTGAGTAATCAAAGCATCTTTAGCACACTAGATGAGTGCTTAAACAAAGCAAAGGTTTCCATCATGAGAATATAAAGGGTAGCATCTCTATGTCTGTTTCTTTCTGGCTCTCTCCAGCTATCTATATAATAGTGCAACACAGTTGTGCTTATCACATATCAGACGTTTGCTTTTTTATTTGTTTATCTTATAATAGATCTTATACTGGTTTACTATTTGCCCCATGTTATTGCATAATCTGACATTTGTTTCTCTGACAACTATAAAAATGATTGTCTTTACTAAACACTGCAGTCACTTCTCAAGTCGGACCTGGCGAGGCCGTTTTTTCCATTGGTGCAGTCCTTTACCCAATGGGATTCCATTAAATACATTGCATGTTTTCCACCATAGTGTTTAATTACATTTTGCTCTGTCTTCATTTATTTAATTATATTTTGAACTTTCTCTTGGTAAACAGACGGAGTACAGCGAGTGCAAATTAATACTTTCCCAACCAGTAACTTAATTGGATCTGTCTGACAGGTGATTATCGCTGCAAAATTGAGAGCACGTTACCCTCTATTGGCCAGAATATTGTGGGGTTTTTCTCCACTACACTGGAGGATTCTAACTGCTTTATATCACCACAGCGGTTGTTCTTTGTCTACCAGTGGATTCTGGTCCCCGGGAGCTATGAGTAGAGTATTGTGATTATTTTAATTATATGAGACATCTATTGATGTTTACAAATATTGTATACTGTTATCGATATTTTAATGTTCAATGCATTTTATTAAATTTGGTGGATACAGCACCCCTTTATTTGTTTGTGGTTGTTTTTTTCTAATAATTGACAGATCCAGATATCTGTTTTAAGGGAGCTGCGGTTCATCACCATACATTATTAATTCATGATTCTTAGCGCCTAAGAATTTTTGTATTTTGTTAGTAACTATAGTTGTTACTGTGCTACCTTGTGTCTCAACTGTTTAGTGCACTTGACAAATAAGATTAGATGATAAGCTCCATTGCACAGGGGCACCTTTACCTCCTGTTTAATGTCAGTGTAGGTCATTTGTGTCACAATCCCCTCAATGCATAGGAGCTCACGTTTTAAAGTTTTGGGGCTGCTCATGCCCCCACCCCCTAATGACTGAAAAATGGCGCCCATGGCTCAATGTTTAGCGTTTTTATAAATAAAACACTATAATACAAAATATGGGGAAGTCACCAGATGGCAGAAGCACATTACTATAGTTAGACACTTTACAGTAAGATCATTTCAGATGCTTCGCTTGGTATGTACTATGCAGAAGGAGAGGGAAGCAAATTATACATTACCGTTGTCTGAATTCAGGTTTGAAATGCCTGCATACCCCCCACAGCATGTGTAAGTTAGTCCATTTCAAATGTGTCAATTGTCAGGTAATGCAATCATTTAAATAAGTGGAACTGCTTAAAAAAGATGGTATATATAAACCTAACACGTACATATTTTGTTAAATAATACAGGATATGTGAAATATATGCCCTGTTATTATAATATGTTTCAGAAACTATATCAAGTATTTCTCTCCCAAGTTCCAGACAGCGTTTCCAATAGATCTTATTTTACTTAGCGGAAGAGTGCAGGAGCAGGTGTAATCACAAATCATTATTTAATCCACCAGGAAGCATGAATGCCAAGTTATGCAAAGGATCATGGGAGCTTAACTAATGATTTCTCCTGATATCTACAACCCAGACCTGTTACAAAGAGTCAATGTAACTTCTACATGTCAGTAAAATGCAAATAAAAATGTAAAACTTCTACTAAAATCCTTGTAAGTCCTTATATTGTGGGATAATGAGGTCACTTATTCCGATAACACCTATATTGTATGAATCTGTATGCAGTATACATTCCCTAATGGTAATGCATGTTTATTTTATTATATATTTGTATATTATTTAATAGAAACCTAGTACAGATTTATAGGCTATACGAGTATAAATGGGAAAGAACGGCACTAAAGAAAACAAAAGTTAACAATTAAGAAAGAAAGTCTGTAACACCATCTAAGAAAATGTTTGCAAAGGAAATAACACCACTTTTTCTTTACAACAAAAATAGGGTAAAAATAAACTTGCGAAAAATGTATTTACGCCCTAATGCTGAATGTAACCTTAGTAACAAAATAATCCATATGTTTTCTGACAACTAAATAAGTCTTGCAAAACAAGAAATTTCTACTGGTAACTGCCATTAGATGAAACCTCATGCTTTAAAATATTTTACCCAAAAATATGTTTTTAGTGTTATTTTACCTCAGAAGTCTTATAAATGTTAATTGGCTGCTATCAAATTGACCTTAGTCTGTCTGTGTGTGTATGTTAGGGAATTTAGACTGTAAGCTCCAATGGGGCAGGGACTGATGTGAGTGAGTTCTCTGTACAGCGCTGCGGAATTAGTAGCGCTATATAAATAGATGATGATGATAAATGGCAGTTTGAAAAAATGCTGCACTATTGCTGTTAAAAACTAACTTGACAAATAATTGTTACACTGCCTTTAAGTGACCTGTGTGTAAAGTGTTGCTTCATTTTTTGTTGTTTTTTTTGTCAGGTTGTCGCCGAGAATATATTGGAGTACAACATCTGCATGCTGGCTGAGGTAAACCATTCCGTTTCAGGTTTCCAAAGTTGAAAACACATTGGCCTTTCATTTTGAGGAGCATGCTCCTACGAGACAGGGCAAAGGATGTATTTGCCATTGTCACTGTTTTATTAAGAACCAGACTCTATCTCTAGTTTAAAGATACACACTATATTGTTGGATTTGACATACTTCTAATAATCAATAATAGCAATACAATATAGTTTTAATAATATTTTTCCATAGATACCAACTGTCACTAAAGTCCAGCGACATTGTAGGATTTTAAAGATTAGTCCCAGTCAGCGCCCCCATTTTTCAGATGTTACGAACTGCACAGTACAACTCCTCTTAGTCTATGCAATGCTGAATGGTATTCTCACAATCTCTCATTATTCTTAGGCTATTATATGTGAATATTTATTTAAAAGGAATTTTTGAAATGCAAAAATGACATTATAACCTAGTCGAGTAAACATGCCATTATGGGGATTGTAGTACGCAAAGGTCCACTTATACCAATTCAGATTTGTGTGTGCAAACTCAGTAAAAAGGC
The DNA here is from genome assembly GCF_038048845.1 of Mixophyes fleayi. Taxonomy (NCBI): domain Eukaryota; kingdom Metazoa; phylum Chordata; class Amphibia; order Anura; family Limnodynastidae; genus Mixophyes; species Mixophyes fleayi. Next base: position 163,250,750 of record NC_134407.1, read on the forward strand.
TTAATCTACTTGTATATCTAATTTTAAGTATTCTTTAATAGAAAATAAGGGTACTAGCATAGTGGGCAAAGTACACAAAGGCAACATGTATAGCACACAGCAAGAAATATGCTCTTATCACTAGAACTTATAGTAGACTGATCAAAACTGATTGCTGATTGGTTAACGCACTGTTAGTAAATTGGCCCAGTAAAGATCTGAGGGTCACATATTCTGTTATAAAGACAACACCTTTTTTATGGCTTGATCTGGGCCCTCCCTTATCTCACCCAGCCCAGTAGAGTATGGGTTTAATGTGTCCACATACTTAGAAAAATGCAGTTTACATACAGCTAAGCTTTGTCCAACCACTTAACCACAAGGGAGTTAGCAAAAGAAAAGGCAAACAAAATTATTTTTTTTCAAACAAAAGTATGTTTTTTTAATGTTTGTCATTGTATTAGTTGATATCCAGAACATTGAACTCACAGTTACAAATTGTTCCAAGCTGTCATTGCTTGTCTACACCTATAAGTGACTTAAATATAAATGTATATAAAAGTGGACTTTGATTGTGCCAAAGGGGACGATTATAATTTTTGTATACAAATAAGCTAACTTTATATAATTATATATCGTAGATGAGTGTGTTTACTAGATTTTCCTGTATTTTTTTAAATCTTTATTGGGTATGAAAAACAATCAGCAATAACAGGCCTTGCAGAAAATCACTTTATCACTTTCATATGAATGCGGCTGGATGTTACATTTTTTTTAAATCATTGATGCAAAAAGTTGGACAATTCGAATGTCAATGAAGATGTAACAAATCTCTCCTGAAGTTTTATAGCAATCAAATTGTTAATGAGGTTCAAAGAGTATCAAACGGTGCAAGCATAGAACTAGTCTACTTTCAGCAAGGAAATGAACAGAGGCCACATTTTATGTTAACAACTAAACCTTTTTGTTTTGATTTGTTTACAGACCCAGAAAGGCTAAGCGCTGCTTTCATGTATATTTATAATTTTATACAAACTTTCTTTACTTCGCTTTTTCCAAAAGTTGTACTGATGGATAAACAATACCTGATACTAAACAAAGATCAATTATATGTGTGCACAGACACTTATTTAATTCTATACATGATGATACAGCCTCATTAGTAGCAGTGACAATTATCTTAAACCCTGAGCAAGGGTTTATGCCAAAAATATACACTTGTGACTATCGCCTATAGAGTGCATAAACAGTCCTTCCACTAAAACTTTCCTTTTCAGTGAATTGCTGTGTGTGCATTTTACTGCTTACTTGGTCTGATAGTTTTTAGCACATGTTTGTATGTTTTATATACTTGTTTATATATGCATATGGCACCCCAAAAATACCAATGAAAGTATTAAAATATGTATGTATAGATATTATACAAATATACTTCTTATACGTCAAACTACTTCTCTAAAGCTAATCTAAATACATCTATAATCTACTTGAACTGACCACAGGTTGTATGCTATTAATAAACATGTACAAGTGATATGGGTGTACACACCCTGAAATACATGTATATGTGTGGATGCTTTTAATGATTGTGGTCAGTGTATGGGTACTTGCTATATTAAGGGTACAAGGGTAGGTCATTTCCCTATACAATTATGTGTCTGTGAATTGACCCGCTATCTGTTATAGATGTTGTGTGATAACCTAAGTGTTGTTATAGTGTCTGTGTGATATATGCAAATGTGACACTTAATAAGAGTGTCGTACGTATGAATTTGTGTGAGCGTGTATTTTCCACTAATTAAAAAAGTTTTGCATTACTAATGGAAATGTTACTACAGCCAGCAAATTTTGCAGGGCATATGAATTCTGTAAAATAAAAATGACATTTACTAGATAAAAGAAGTGAGGTGCCACTTACCTGCCTTGCTTTGTGATGATCATCTCTGTCTGATGTTTGTGAAATTTACCCCACAAGTGGTTATTAGCTAGGTTGACCTGCACCTTGTCTGAGCTGTGGCATCCCGGACTGGGTGTGCGAGGGAAGGAGTGCGGTAGGTTTAAGGAGTAAGGCAAATGTCCATCGGCTTGGGGGTAACTTTCAGTGTCTTCCACCGCAGTGGAATATTCCTGACTATAGGAGCAGTTGGTGTGGGGTAGGTGGCTGGCTCCATGTGGGTAGGAGTAGTTTGAGGGTAGATTTTCATCTGTAGAATCGCCATGATCATATTTATGCTGCTGTGCTGTGGGCAGGCTCTGCACATCCGCTCTGCTTTGCAGCTCTTCAGTGCTCTGCGTTTGTTTTTCACTTCGAATCTCCATCGTGCTCCTCTTTCTAACTGTGTTCTGCGTCTCTGGTTCACTTTGGATCCTTGCTCCGCTTCGCATCTCCTCAGTGCTCTGCAAGTCCGCTGAGTTCTGCATTTCTGTTTTGCTCTGAATTCCTATTATGTCCTGCAGTCCTGTGCTCTGCATCCTTAGGGTACTTGGCATCTTCAGTGTGCTCTGTAGCTCCGCTGATAGGCTGTGCACTCGAATTTCTCTATGCATTCTGACACGTAATGCTCCGCTGCACCCATGGAACTATCTCAGAGCTACTCCTCCAGTGTCACTGTTGCACTAGGTGGATGTCGCACAGGGGTCACGTGTGTGCTGTACATGTGTTTGTGTGTGTATGTGTGTGTGTGTGTGTGTGTGTGTGTTTACAGCCCCTTCTCCACCTATGCACCTGTCCCTATCTTCCCATCATTTTAGCACTTGTCACTTAGTCCCCTGACACAAAATCAACTTGCAGTCATTCTTCTACCCCCTTAGTGTGTTCCTGCCCCTAGGTTTGTTTTTTTCCCCCTGATCTTCTCACACCCCTCTAAATTCTTAGCCTACCAGATTGTCCCTCCTTTTGTCTGTCATTAGCTGTCTGCACCCTTCATTCTGCAACCTCTAATGTGCCAGCTTGTCACTGTCTTTTTAAGATACAGTCACTTCTTCTGTGTCTTGGAAACGTGCCCGCCTGACTTTGTCAGGGTGTCAGTCACTCTTCTCTGTCACTGCCTGTCATATAGCTTCTGTATCTCTGCCTCTCCGTGTCTGTCTCACACATCGAGCTTTTATCATAGGGAAATTAACTGATCACTGATTGGCTAATGTCACCCCCTCAATACAGCCTACAGTGTGACCTGTGAGGTTTCTGTCACTTAAAGTCACACAGTCACATACACTGGGTGCTACATGTGTACAGCTATACAGACACGTAGCCAGTATTCATTTTATTTCTCATATTGCAATATTTCGGATTAGTTGTTTTCCTATAGATGTCCATTTATTCATACATTAAAAACACAGAAAACAATTATAGGAACATAAGTGAAACAAGCATGCACACAGTGACAGGAATCCTGACCACAGCCTTTCAGATCTACGTTATGCCCTACGTTAGAGAAGTCAGTCATATACTGCAGACCGCACAAGAGTGGCTACAGTAGGGATAAAGTGTCATTTGTGTTTGTATTTCTAAGCATGTGTCTTTGCTGGAGGGCATTTTGTATGATGAGCATATTTATTTTGATGTTTGTAGTGTACTGTGCTGTGTGTTCTGCAACTAGTGCAGGAAGTTACTCCTCATGTTACCAGCAGCTCTGGGAATCTGCCGGTAATATGAGCAGAGACAGGAGGAGATATACAGGGTCAGTATATAAATATATATACACATTAAGAATTAAAGAGAAATAGACAATGTGTGTCTACATGAATACATGTTAATATGCTGCCATATACTTTTATATCTGTTGAGTAGTAATCTCATCACTTATATTTGGAGAGTAGTGATGTCACTTGTTTTCACCACTCACTTTGAAAGTGTTCTGTCATGGAATGTATAAATGACTACTCCACTCACCTTACACCTCCTACCAAATTTTATTAAAATGTTCCATATTTTTTTTTTGTTATAAAATATGCTCAGGTTAGAATAATTTATTGTTTAAGTGAATCATGAGACTGAGGGGTCACCAGGACTGCCGTTATTGCATGTGGCAATTTTGTGTTTGTGAAAATTTACTTAAAATGTTGCTGGAAGGTGCAAAATGAATCCTATTAAACAACCAGGGTTATATTTATCAAGCTGTGGGTTTGAAAAAGTGGAGCTGTTACCTATAGCAACCAATCAGATTCTAGCAACCAATCAGATTGGAGCTGTCATTTATTGAGTACATTCTACAAAATGACAGCTAGAATCTAATTGGTTTCTGTGACAGGATAGACCGCCTATGCCACTCTGTCTGTTGTGTTGCTGGGGACTGGCTGGGCTTGCCTTGCCACCGGCCCCTTTCTTTATCCCAAATGCGCCCTTCCTTTCGCAGTTAGAGGAGCCTGCTGCCGTTTCTAGGCTCCTTCGCCAGCACCTAGAACCGGTTCATTCTGGGTAACTGTCGCTGCTAGTGTACCTCCTCTCTGGGCACCTGGACTGGTACCCCTAACCTCTTCCTTTAGATCAGGATTGCTGTGCATGGTTCCCCCTGGCCTATAACACTGGCCAGAGCTTCAGGGCAGCAGGCAGAGCATTGGTACTGGAATGCTAGGTCCCAACCTCAGAACAGCTGGAAAACGGATTAGATTGGTCTAATCTGTAGGTCACAGGAATTGCTGCAGGTAAGTAGGCGTCAAAGCAGGACCTTGAAGCAGTGATATTTTATTAGCTCCAGTGTCCTAATAAGGACAGTTACACATGCCAGTTGGTGGTACTAGCAATCTTTTCAGAAGTACAGATGGTATGAAAATACATGGTCAAACAGAGCTCCATTTTATACAGGTTCAGACACAACTGTTAGCAGAAGGTAACACCGCCCCTAATCCTAGATGGTTTCACAAAGACTGATAAATCACATTCAGTGATTAACATTAGGATGTGATATATCCTTTAACAATTTAAGCTTAAACAAAATTTACATTAAATTTAATACATTTTTAATTAAGCTGATGCACGCGCGTTTTTACCCGCCTGTTATATCCTAATACTTGTATCCTGAGTCTACATTGTTCAGACAAGTTCCTGTCTCTCTAACAATATGGGACAACAGGTAACAACCTCCTGCTGGGCCTTCAGACTACGGGATGTGTTGGACACTCACACATCAAAAGGTCTAATTAGCATGGGTGACTTTCTTTAGAAAAGTTACACAAATCTAATTTCCTCCCCTGATCTCAGCAATAGATACAATTCATATACAAAAGTGCAACACAATATAATAATAATCAATACATCTGCAATGATATAAATTAGCACACTGCACTAATAATTTAAATATATTTATACAATAAGTTATTTATAAGTGGTCCAGCTACAGTTGCTATAGGCAACATCTCCACTTTTTCAAACCTGAGGCTTGATAAATTTACCCCCTGATCTCTATTCGCTCAAGGCTGGTGCAAAAATCAAGTTGGAATGGAAATAGCCGTGTACTTCTCCACACAGCAAAAATCGTCCCTGAAAATGAGCTCTCCCTACCCCTTTATCTCATTTTTAAAAAAACTTGCGCCGAAAAATGAAATCCTGTTTTTGCACTGCTCTAAAAAAACTAAGCACACTGGCGCCACCTAGGTCCTTAGTAAAGAATGCCATCACTCTGCCCAGCTTCTCCCATTGGAGAGGGCAAACTTAGTCTTGCTGGGCAGACCCATGTGCTTTGGTATAAATGTAGGCGCATTTGCTGAAATGGAGACACATGGCACCACCGTAGAAGTGTTTATTTAGCTGCTCTTTGGCCATTTTGCACTTTCGAAATGAGACTCTGTGCAGACAAAGTACATAATGAAATGAGGTCATCTCATACAAGCCCATTGCATTGTTTCATATTGAAGAAATAATATAGTTTTACTATCAAAAAAGGATATTGGAAGTCATCTTGGACTTCAATTATCTGTAATAAAGACCTCAGTCTGCCATGACTTTATGTGGCACTGAAATTCTCTGTGCATTTAATATCAGTATGTTATACAGTAACGGGACATCATGCCTCTTACAGAAACGTATGTTTATATATGAAAATGAAGAACATCCCCCCCCCCTCCCACATGTGATGTCCCAGAGCCCCGATTGGTCAGATATGCTTAATGATTTCTATTAGGAACCACCTCTTATGCATCATATGCATGGGTGTTGTAGAACAAACCTAGTAAAATGTGTAGGCAAATTGTTGTTCTTTCTTTGACAGAGCGTTAGAAGTAGGTTCATTAACATATTTCAAAGCTTCCCTACATTATAGTGTATTTTGTACATAGTGAATGTTTCCTTTGAACTCTATTGGGCAGCACAGTGGCTAAGGTGTTAGCACCTCTGCCTTATAGCACTGGGGTCATGAGTTCAATTCCCAATCATCTGTGAGGAGTTTGTATGTTCTCCCCGTGTTTGCATGGGTTTCCTCCGGGTGCTCTGGTTTCATCCCAAACTCCAAAAACATACTGGTAGGTTAATTGACCCTAGTTTGTGTCTGTCTGTGTGTGTATATTAGGGCATTTAGACTGTAAGGCCCAATGGGACAGGGACTGATGTGAGTGAGTTCTCTGTACAGCGCTGCAGAATTAGTGGCGCTCTATAAATAAATGGTAATAATAATAATGTTACAGATCATTATTTATTTGTATTTATTAACAGTTATTTTTATAGAGCCTGCTTATTACAAAGTGCTTTTTAGAGAATATTTATTCATTCCCATCAGTCACTATCCCAGTGGAGCTTACAATCTAAATTCCCCACCACTCGCACCCACTAGGTTAATTGACTGCTGAAAAAATTAACCCTATCAGTATGTCTTTGGAATGTGGGAGGAAGCCAGAGCAGCCGAGGTAAACACACTGAAACCTAATGAGAACATACAAACTCCTCACAGATAGGACCCTGGTTGGAATCTAATCTACGATGGCAATGCTGTGAGGCATCAATGATAACCACTGTCCCAACATGCAGGCCCGGGGGGCACACAGGCGGCCGCATCACATGACACGCGATGACGCGGCCGCATCGTGTGTCATGTGATGCGGTCGCCTGTGTGCGATCACGCGATGCGGCCGCTGGTAATATTAAGAAATTATTGCATCGACATGGGGGGAGGCGGTTGGCCCGAACAGCCGTTAGAGTGAGCGGCCCGGGTGCCCACTGCCCCCCGGTCCAGCCCGCTCCTGCCAACATGCTCCTGTTGCTGCCTGACTTCCTAATGCTACAGGCATTGATGAAAGTGACTCGAAATTAAGCAAACATGCCTACAAAGCCTTAAGGTCCGACAGCGATGGCACACTAACAGTTGGCACTAGGAAAATACAAAGAAAGGTGGCACTTATCTACTTTAGATTATAAGCTACAAAGAAGTCACCCCAGAATTCTGTGCCCTGTAATTATACATTGGAAGTCTTAAAGTCTGTCCCTAGAATATTTTAGGTAATTGGCAGGATCTCACAGTTTCTGGCACCTGTTTTATAAGCAGAAGACAAAATGAAAATGCACGTTTAAATCAAAAATACCATATATTTTAATAATAGCAGCATATCAAGTATTGATCTTTATCATAGGATAGATATGATTTAACTGTAAAAAGGATCATGTTGTATCAAGTATCTCAGGGTCAGCTTGAATTCTTTTATGCGTGTGCTAATATGTAGACAGACAATGACAATATATCCTGCCAAAGTGCATTTTTACTAGAATTGCAAAATGCCAGGACAACACCAGTGGGTATCTGGGTGTCACTTTTGACACATTTTAAAACTACATAAATAATGTGTGTTTAAAAAAATAATAGCCATCGCTTCATAATTTTTCAATATGATTGTCAGTTATCAAGGGGTTCCTAAACCTACCTGGTCCCAAATATGTTATAATTCATGCATACCTGTTGCAGTAAAAATAAAGCAGGCATCACAATCTTTCATTCTTACGTCAGTGTGCTTTCTTTGTTCACACTGCAACTTCTATACAGCGAGCTGTGCATGTGGTTAATACCAACATATGGCACCACAAGTGCAAATATGTGAAGAAGCCATTAGAATTGCTAGCTATGATTCTCTTCAGAAGAGGATGACATGTGAAAACTGGTTCAAACAGGTTTAAGCTCAGATTGATACATTTTTAAAATGTGTGTTTGTGTTTTTTTTGCCAACCATCACTAACTACACAGTAGTGTTCACATTAAAAAAAAAATTAGTTATTTTTTTTCAAAATAAAAATATTTAATTTATTTTTTTTTACCATGAAGTGTGAAAGCAAGCATTACATCTAAAGCTGAAAGTTTGAATTGGGGTCTATACATGGGATGGGAGGTATTCCCCAAGTCTTTAAACCTTCGAGGGTTCTCTGAAAACCCACCTCTTCAGACAAGCTTATAATATTCCTCTACCAGCCTCTTAATCTCCCTAGGTTACGCTATTACCACCCCCTACACAGCTAACACAAGACAACAACCCTCTGACCGACATTGCTACACACTCAGCCCACTCGATACTTTTACCTTTACATTCTAGCTGGTCCAGTGTGCAATATGATGTAGCACGTGCCCTTGTGTTTCAAACTCCCATTGTCCCATAGATTGTAAGCTTGCAAGCAGTGTTCTCTTACCTCTTTGTCTGTATGTATTACCCAGTATTGTTTTATTACAACAACTCTCTAAACAAAATTGCTGTGTGACTGATCATACAGCCCACTAAATACTTTGTATTTTAGCTGGACAATTATTGAATATGATGTAGCACTTACCTTTGTGTATCAAACTATTGTCCCATAGATTGTAAGCTTGCGAGCAGGGCCCTCTTACCTCTCTGTATGTATGTATTACTCAGTATTGTTTTATTACTGTTTGTTTGTTCCCAATTGTAAAGCGCTACGGAATCTGCTGGCGCTATATAAATAAAGGATGATGATGATTATGGGGGACGTTCGATGAAATTTAGATCTGGTTAATAATTTTTTGGACATCCCTAATATTTAATATTCTTAAATTGTGTTGTGACTTCATCACCCTGATATGTATAATAAAAAGGTTTTCTTTGAGAACTTAGCAATGCCCCTGGTACAAGGCAAAAAAAAACCTGGTCAGACTGAAAGTTTGGTAGAAACACCTACACTTACTAAATGTAAGAGTTACTACTGAAAACACTTAGCTGGGGGGGGGGGGGGGGCGGAAGGGGGCTTACAAGCATAAAGGATCATTTGTGATCCTGAAACTGCGGGTCCACAGCAAGAATGATTTTTTTTTCTTATTTTGTGATGATGTCCAGAGATTTTTGTGTGATTGCACCTATTTTCATTGGTAAACTCACAGATTAGTGTGGAAAAGCAACAAAAGTTTATACTTTTTGAACCTTGGAAAATCTATGCATTTCATGCTGTATGTGGACTGGGTGCAGGTAATGCAACTGATTGTGTATGCAAAAAGAAAAGTAATGAAAACATAAAAAATGCACACTCATGATACATAAAGTAAAGAAGTCCAATTACTTTAATTAGTTGCTTAAGTAGTATATTATAAGTTGTTTGTTAGTAGAATAAAGGGAAAGTTGTACTTGATTAAGAGAGTGATCCAAAGGTTATAGCATACAGGACTTTGAAGAGATGTTTTTTTACTTTTGCTAGCATGCAAGCTCATACCACGAACCACAGTTCCACAAATGGTCAGGTTAAACGTCTGCATGGAGGTATTTTGTAAACGCGGGAGTGTGCAGAGAGAAAACAATAGGTAACTTGTGATAAAAAATATCCACTGGGATCTGTTTTCATTTTCAGAAATAACCTTTTATGTACTTTCAACAGATACATACAGTATATAAGCATATAGTAAAAAATAGATTTGGTAGTACTTATTTAAAATGAACTGAATGGCTGCTGTAAAAATATTGTAAAAGTATATGAATTTGAATGGGCCTAAAAGGCACTGGGAATGTATACGAGGCCTGTTTCTTGAAGCAACATAAATGCCGATACGTGCCGTATTTTGCATAAAATCACTCTGTGCATGGCCAAAACCGGACCATTAGCCAGTGACTGCAAGGACATCAAATTCATCTTCAAGTGCAAAGGATACTTACGACAGGCTACGATTTTATAGGTAGGGAGGGGAAGTGGGTGTATGCACGTAGTCAATGTACAGTGGGGGCATGCCAAGCTCGAACGCACGAGGCCAATTCAAGCTTTGGTCATCTCTGAGGTACATGTTTTCCTGTCGTATCACTATATATTTTTATATATATATATATATATATATATATATATATATATATATATATATATATATATTATGTACAGTAGACATTAATAGTATCAAGATAAATTATGTATTTTATACCTGTTTATGATGTTTTTTTAATATTATTTTTTTTTTCTTGTGTTCATTTGGGACTATATATTCTACATTTGTATTGGATGTATCCTGCAGTGTATTTTGTCTGTCAAAGCAGAGCGCACCTAGACCCGTATTAAACAAGATACGTTTGTATACAGACAAGTGTATGCCCGAATTACGTGCGTTTTAAAAAGAAAAAGCCTGCCATTTACGTTAGTTTTGCGTGCCCTAATGAATCAGGACCAAAATGATTATTTAAATATGGGTAAATGTATTCACCAATACCAGCAGTCCTCACTTTGGTTCTCTCTCACAGAACACAATGTTTTTATTGCATGCCAAAACACGAGTGATATGACATATAAACCACATTGGACCTGATTCATTAAGGAAAGTAAGGCAAAAAAATTAGTTTTCTCCTGGACAAAACCATGTTACAATACAAGGGGTGCATGTTAGTTTATTATTTTGCACATAAGATAAATACTGGCTGTGTTTTCATGTAACACAAAAATACTCGATAGCTTTATTTTTACACTGAAACTGAAAATTGATCTAGGACGTGCCCTACCCCAACTATAAATCTGCCATCACATTTTAAATTTGTCTCCCCCTCCGATGCAACATGGTTTTGCCAAGGTGCAAAGTTACTAATTTTTTTGCTTTCCTTAATGAATCAGGCCCATTACGTTTATGTATGCTTTTAAAATTAGTGTGATTATGAAAGCCAAGACAAATACATTTGATCAAGCCAAACGTATGTGGAAATGTATATGTAAACTTTCTCATTACATGTACTATTATTGAGAGGAATGTAAGATTTCAACTGCATTAATGTACATCAGAGGCACTGAAATAAAACAAAAAGAGATTGACAAATTCACTGCAACGTAACAAGTAGAGCACACAATAAATACAAATGTGTATAGTGTCATTTGGTATAATGGTTCTTATTTTAATAGCCTTTTACATGCATTTACTTTGTTAGAAGGTGGACTGCTAGTTCAGTGTTGTGGTGTGACACGTACGCCTCAACTTTTAGGCATGACCCAGTTTCTACCCACAACACACCCACACGTAAAAATACAAAATGTATATTACTATATTGTGCAGCACAGAATGTAGCGGAGATTCCCTTGACACACGGAACCAGTGCCCTTGGTACATCTATGGATTTGGCAATAGAATCAGGGCAATTCTCTCTTCCTTATAGCTGCCAGAAAAATAAATATCTGGGGGGAATTACAAATACAAATACAAATACCTCTTATTCATCTAGCGGTGTGTTCACTCCCAGAAACATACTTAAAGTAGTGTAAAAATAGTGTCACGGTTAAATTACATAAAAGTGCCTATCTTAGAAATTGTTACAAATTAGACCATATCTTTATTAAAACCCCTTTCCTTACATGTGAATTAAAGCATTTTTTTAATCCTTATTTAAAAGGGGCAATTCTCAGCAAAGTGTGTCAAAGGATATTGTCACTCAGAAAGTAATTATTTCTCGTTGTCACCACTTTGCACTCTGCTACACTTTGTGTATACAGATGTGTTAATGTTCCCCGCAACCTATATTAATATAAAAGTGTATTATTTCTAGTATTTTATCCTTGCCTAAAACAATTTGCCTTATACAGCTGCCAGTTTGCTCATTTTAGACAACATTGACCTCAAATGCTGTATGCGTTAATTACTAATATAGGATTGCCAGCTGCAAGTCAATCTGGTCATTTACCTTGGTAATCATGTGCTACTTTTCCTAAGGGGTGGCAGAAAGATCTCCAGTCTCAGTAAACGCCTGGACTAAACAAAAATGTGGACGGCTTATGACCGCAGTCTGCTAGGCATTGCCTGGATATTGTTGGATATCTTCTTTATGCCCCAGAACCGAGCAGCCAGTTCTGTCTGATTAGGCCATACATTTGTAGCCAAATTGGATGTTGATTGGTGTTTGGGCTAAGTGCTGTATGTTGGGTGAATGGAAAACATTTCTTTCTTGAACTAGCAACACTAATCACTTTGGGTATACCTTTTATTCTCTCATTTTGAAATTCTATGTTTTACATCTATTTAGACTCATTTTTTCTTTGTATTGCTAACATCATCTCAGAGTGGCTTCCTATTATACTTACTTATACTTACTCAAAGTAAGTTGCTAATATACAACACTTTGTCTTCCTCCTAAAAAAAATAAAAAATATTTCAGATATTCTGCAAAAGGTACAGGGAGTGGACTGCTGAGGACTGGGGTAAAGTCATTTTCTCTTATGAATCCCCTTTCAGATTGTTTGGGGCATGTGTCAAAACGCTTGTGCAGGGAAGGAAAGGTGAGTGCTACCATCAGTCCTGAGACCATTCATGTGTGAGGTTGCTTCTCAGCCAAGGGAGTGGGCTCACTCACAATTTTGCCTAAGAACACAGTCATGAATAATGAATGGTACCAAAACATCCTCCAAGAGCAATTTCTCCCAAACATCCAAGAACAGTTTGGTGATGAACAATAATAATAATAAAAAATCTTCAGTCAGATACAAATATTGTTATAAAATCTGCAGACAAAAGGGGGAGGAGTGGTTATAATGGATACAGCAGACTACTTGAATGAATCACATTCTCTTGAAAAAGTCTGAAACACAGACAAAACGCATCAAGACCACACCTGCAGTGATGTATCTGCCCACAGAAAGTCCAGTTAGAGGCGAACACCTTCTGTTTCAATCCACGGGAGCCGACATCTGGGTACCCATCCAGGATCAGCTAAACGCAAGTATTGTACACTTCAAAGTGAACTCTTCACAACTGTTAAATATTGATTGGAACTTACTTAATATCATGCATGGGAGTCTGTTACCCATAAGTAAAATTATTTATGAGAGACGCTTATCCAATCAATCATCCTGATTTATCAATTTCGGAAACATAATTGAAACGCTGTGGGATATTTACCATCTATCCAACAAATTGAGACTTTGGATCATTTGCCTTTTTTTTTATCTGTGCTGATCGCTATAGCATGTGATAAATTTTTGGGACCAAACAAATTGGGACATTGTGCATATATACAAAGCATGAGATTTATGAGAACTATATGAATGTTTGATTGTATTTACACTTTTATCGTGTGGTTTTAGCATTGTATTACTGGAGGAAATTTAATAAAGATATTAAGTTTAAGTAATCAGCCTATTGCAAATTAAAAGAAATACAGAGCAATTTAAAAGAGCCATACATTTACTTTTAACAATATATTAGAGATTGTAGGGATTATACATTGATAGACAAGTCTAAATATATAGGACAATAAAATAATCTCTAATTTTACTACAGTACTGGTCACTAAAATACTTAGCCAATGAGCGTCTTGTGGTTGTTTAGACTACTTGAAAGAAGCCTATAGACAGTTAAACGATACAATCTTTTATCTGATGATGGATGGTAATCCTACAAAAGAGTATCAAGATGAACTAAAGATGTTGTTGGATGGGGCCCTGAGCGAGGTTATCATCTCCAGAGAGTGTTGGCATGATTTATGGGTTCCACATCCTGTTATACCTACTTTTCATTTTCTACCAAAAATTCACAGATCCCTCACTTCACCTCCAGAGCGCCCCATTGTTTCTGGTATTGGGTCTTTAAGCACTAATCTTTCGCATTATGTTGATTATTACTTACAAGAATTTGCTGTCTCTTTAAAATCATATATTAAAAATACTACACACTTATTAAGAACTATAAAATATATAACATGGAAATCCACATTCTATTTTGTTACGATGGATGTTTCAGCCCTCTATACCAACTTTCCACACAAAAAAGGTGTGGATGTTGTTGGAGACACGCTTTCTGGTAGCACTATGGAGGAGAGACAGCAAAACTTTATTATAGATTCTATCAATTATATTCTTGCTCACAATTATTTTCTTTTCAATTTGGATTATTATTTACAGATTACGGGGACGGCCATGGGCACGAGGTTCACTCCGAGTTATGCCAATATCTATATGGGCCATTTTTAACAAAAATATATATGGGATGGCCCATACGGGGCGAGCCTCGTGAACTATGGCCGTTATATTGATGACCTTATTATTATTTGGGAAGGCACGGAGGATTCAATTTCTGATTTTGTCACTTACAATCACAATAATTATAATTTATTTTTCATGTACACTTGGAGTTCTGAGTATTTTAATTTCTTGAATGTGACCCTCTCGGTACAGGGTCCTATAATTATTACTGAACATTATCATAAACAAGTTGACACTAATAACTATATTGATTTCAAATATCATAGACCATGGTTGGAGAATATTCCTAAAAACCAATTAAGTAGGATGAAAAGAAATAGCTCTCGTCCAAATAACTTTGAAAAACAAGCAGAGGGTATGTTAAAGTCCTTTGAAGAAAAAGGATTCCCATATAAAATCCAAGATGAAGCGTATGAATATGCTAAAAATCTTGATCGTAATTCACTTCTAGAGATTAGTAAACATGAACCAGTGAATAAGAAATCAGATCTGGTTGGTAATCCTAAATTAATTTCAAAATACAATGTGAAATCAATGGCTATAAAATGTATAATTAAAAAGAACTATCATATATTGAAACAGAATTCTATTCTGAATACGGTAATTCCAGAACACCCCACTGTGATTTTTAAAAAGAATAAGAATCTAAAAAATCAGTTACCCCCTATTATCTTTAATAAAAGATAATGAAGTAAAATCCCAGAATACAGGGTTTCTGGGTAATATAAAAATAAATTTTAAATGTGGGAAACTACGTTGTACTACCTGTCATTATATGGAAAATAGAGATTAAGAAGTAATATCTCATTTTTCACAAGAAATTTTCACTATATCAGGTTTCTACAACTGCAGTACAACACTTGCTATATACGTACTGAAGTGCCCTTGTGGGACGACCAGAAGTGTACGAAAGAGATTTATGGAACACAGACGAAACATTATCAATAAAGTGGAAAATCATAGTGTTTCTAGACACTTCAATAATACACACCAAGCTAATCCATCTGTTTTAAGTGTGGTCACTATTGAAGCTATAAAACCCACAATACGAGGTGAGGACAGGTTTAAAACCCTTTGTGAAAGAGAGATTTTTTGGATTTTTAAACTGCGGACTTTGACACCAGAAGGTTTAAATGAGATCCGAGAGTTCAATGATAAATAACTAGTTATATATTATTATTTTTTGCCCCATCCTATTCTATTATCACTTTTTTTTTTTTTTTTATTATTTATATTTATGTTTATTTTTTTATTCTTTAGATTTCATTTTTTTTTATTCTTCATTTTTTCAATTTATTTTATTATAAATTTTCAACTATTTTATGAGTGTCAGCTTATCATCTTTGAAAAAGTCTCTTGAGAGTGGACGAAACGCGTCGGTGAAGACATTCTAATACCATGTACCTTGTACAGGCGTTGCCTCCTGAAATTATTACCTGAACAAGTCGGATCACATTGAGTCTCTTCAATGTGTCGTCACATTGAAGAGACTCAATGTGATCCGGCAGCGGTGCTGCCGGCTTTTTCAGGGGCCGCAAATGACAAAAGTCTACCTTGGAAGCTGTCAGTCATTTCAGTGAGTCGGCGACCAGCTCTTCGGTTTCCTCCTGTCGGAGTAAGTACTGTCTGGTTTTCCACAGCCGGAAAACTGACTACCATCGTTATTTGGATGGTATACCTCCATTTAGAGGTTATATATACTATTTTAGTGAGGATATCTGTTTACATGTTTTTTTGTTTTATTTGGATACTATGGACCTCATTTAGAGTCGGACGCAAAGTCCATTTTAGACGCATCCAACAAAAAAACACTATCATGCATGTGCAGAAAGCACCAAATCCGCCTGCATCTTGGACACTTGCGCCTAAAACAGACTTTTCGTTTGACTCTAAATGAGGTCCTATACCTCTATTTAGAGGTTATATACATTATTACAACCATGTATGTGGGTTATTTCTAATTTTTGTTTTTAATGTATTGGAATGAATTTATGCAATTATCACGAAGTTTGCCATCTGTCACTGTTATTATTTTTGAATATATATTTTTTGGGTTTGTTAACTTGGCGCACCTCATTTGTTTTTTTATTTTTGTTCTGTACAAGGTTTGGCACCCTTGTGGGGGGTTGCGACATACCACCAAGTTTTCATATTTTATTCTTAATTTTATCTAACATCTTTTTGGAGCGCTCAAGTTGTTTTACTTTTTCATTCTTGGTAACGAACAATGCCTTTTCCAGCATGATGTAGCACCTTGCCATAAGGCAAAAATGATAACTAAGTGACTCGGGGAACATCAAAAAATTTGGGTCCATGGCCAGGAAACTCCCCAGACCTTAATCCCATTGAGAACTTGTTGGCAATACTCAAGAGGCAGATGGACAAACAAAAACCCACAAGTTCTGACAAACTCCAAGCATTGATTAGGCAAGAATGGGCGGTCATTATGTGGTCTAGAAGTTGATTGACAGCATGCCAGGGCGAATTGCAGAGGTCTTCAAAAAGAAGGGTCAACACTGCAAATATTGACTCTTTGCATAAACTTAATGTAATTGTCAATAAAATCCTTTGACACTTATGAAATGCTTGTAATTTTACTGCAGTATACCATAGCAAAATCTGACAAAAAGGTCTTAAAACACTGAAGCAGCAAACTTTGTGAAAACCAATACTTGTGTCATTTTGAAAACTTTTGGCCATGACTGTATACATCGATCAGCTACATCATTAAAACCACTGACAAATGAAGTGAATAACATTGATTATCTCATTATCATCATCATCACCATTTATTTATATAGCGCCACTAATTACGCAGCGCTGTACAGAGAACTCATTCACATCAGTCCCTGCCCCATTGGGGCTTACAGTCTAAATTCCCTAATATAGACACATACTCACACACAGATATAGACATAGACAGACAGACAGATGCACAGACTAGGGTCAATTTTGATAGCAGCCAATTAACCTACCAGTATGTTTTTGGAGTGTGGGAGGAAACCGGAGCATCTGGAGGAAACCCACGCAAACACAGGGAGAACATACAAACTCCACACAGATAAGGCCATGGTCGGGAATCGAACTCATGACCCCAGTGCTGCAAGGCAGAAGTGCTAACCACTAGGCCACTGTGCTGCCCAGGGAGAACATACAAACTCCACACAGATACAATTACAATGGTACATGTCAATGGGTGGGATATATTAGGCAGCAAGTGAACAGTCAGTTCTTGAAGTTGATTTGTTGGAAGCAAGAACAATGGCCAAGCATAAGGATCTGAGCGGCTTTGATAAAGGCCAAATTGTGATGGCCAGACGACTGGGTCAGACTATCTCTAAAACGGCAAGTTTTGTGGGATGTTCCCAATATGCAGTGGTTAGTACCTACCAAAAGTGATCCAAGGAAGGATAACCTGTGAACTGGCGACAAGGTCATGGGCGCTCAAGGCTTATTTATGTTAGAAAGGGGTCAGAGAACACAGTGCATCACAGCTTGCTGCTATAGCCGCAGACCAGTGTGAATGCCCATGCTGATCCCTGTCCACCGCTGAAAGCACCTACAATGGGCACGTGAATGCCAGAACTGGGCCATGGAAGAAGGTGGCCTGATCTGATGAATCATGTGTTCTTTTACAGCATGTGGACGGCCGGGTGTGTGTGCGTTGTTTACCTGGGGAAGAGATGGCATCGGGATGCTCTATGGGAAGATGGGAAACTGGCAGAGGCAGTGTGATGCTCTTGGCAATGTTCTTTTGGGAAACCTTGGGTCCTGGCATTTATATGGATGTTACTTTGACATGTACCACTTACTTAAACATTGTTGTAGACCAAGTACACCCCTTCATGGCAACAGTATTCCCTGATGGCAGCTAATAAAATATAATGTAACCTACCACACTGCAGAAATTGATCAACAATGGTTTTAGGAACATGACAAAGAATTCAAGGTGTCGACTTCTCCACGGATGTCAATCTGATAGAGCATCTGTGGGATGTGCTGGAAAAACAAGTCAGAGCCATGGAGGTCCCTCCTCACAACTTACAGGACTTAAAGGATCTGCTGCTACCGTTTTGGTGCCAGATACCACAGGACACCTTCAGAGGTCTTTCAAGATATATATATTTTCTTAGCTTATCATTAGTGAAGTAATTCAGTGACAGACGTTGAAGGGGCTTTCCAGTTATGTAAAATCTTCTTTTCACTGAAGAACAGCTAGGAAACGGCCCCAGTTTCTAAGATGTTCAGCATGACTTGATCAGATTTAGGGCAAACACATTATACCACTAACCCAAATGTTGTGTCTGTCCTGTTGAATGTCTGTATGGTTTCAATTCAGAGACATATATATATATATATATATATATATATATATATATATATATATATATATATATATATATATATATATATATATGTCTCTGAATTGGAACCATACAGGCATTCAACAGGACAGACACATAATGTGTTTGACAAGAGCATAGCATATGGGAATTGAAATTCATGGAGACATCGTTTCACCTGTATAAATTGGGCTCTGCTCTTATGTACATCCACAGAAAAGTCGTTGCACCTAAGATGACTCCTCAATATCTAACCGCTTTTGCTTAAACTATACCATCTGCGTCTCCAAACCAGCGGTCTGACAGTTCATAGAAGCAGCATTATCTTCCAGGATAGAAATATGGGCCTCAGTCTCCGCAACCCTCTCCTGAATCTTAGGAAAATCTTGCCTCAGCAGGGAGAGGTCCACTTGCACCTCCCCAGTTTTATCTGTAACCTTTTCAGAGGTGGCAATAGCTTTCAAAACTTCCTTCAAGGTAACTGTTGACTCCTCAGGGGTGGCTGAATCCCTGGGAGGCTGGGATGCCAGAGACCCAGACTGCTTTGCATCCTCTGCGTTAGAAGAGTAGTTTGTCGTGGCAAACTTGTCCAACCTGCCAAAAGCAGTGGTAGTAGCAGAGTGCTTTCCCATGGCAGTAGCTGTGGTACTACTATAGTGCCTTGATTGAATAACAGGTATAGCAGTTCAATGCTGGATCAGCAAATGGGCACAGGGAAAGGGGAGAGAAACCCAGAGGAGGTATTGGGGTCCACACAAACTGATATAGTTCCTTAGTTGGATACCAAGTGTGACAAGTTTGTGCAGATGGGGGTCCACACAAACTGATAAAATGCCAGAGGAGTGTCACAAGCGCAAATCCCGTCAGCTTGGAGGGAGAGCACCCTAGGAAGTGCAGAGGCTGTCACATCCAGAGAGGAACCAGCAGTGAAAATCTGCTTTAGGAACAGCGGTCAGTGTGCAATCCATTGGCACACGCAACTCCAGGATAGCCGTTGGGAATCCGTACCAGAACATCTGCCACACAGCGAGGAAGCCAGTACAGAAAGTGGCACTCACAGCTAGAAGCCAATGAGGACACAGACAGCAGCTGTCTCCAACTCTCGGGCCGTCCACTACAACACTCGTTGCTAACACCCCAGCACCAGCGCTCAATTCTGGTCACCTCCAACAGCCGCCAGACTAGCAACACGAACTGGGTAGTAGCAGGGGGTTCCCACCACAGTAACAGATCTCGTCAGCCGTTACTAACACTGCAGCAGGATAGCTAATCGGATTACCGGGCAGAGGAGCACACACCAGCACCTCCTACACCATTCCCCACCAGCGTCTTTATAGCATTTAATAGAACTGCATTATCATCATGTTTGGGAGTTTAGCTTCCTATGCCTCTGTAGTGTTGTATAATTGTCCAATGGTCAGGTCGTATTGGGTAGATGTAGTGTCCTATTCCTGTTTATAATGTAATATATTTGTATTACGATCATGTCCAGTGGTCAGGTCGTATTGGGTAGATGTAGTGTCCTATGTCTGTATATAATGTAATATATTTGTATTACGATCATGTCCAGTGGTCAGGTTGTATTGGGTAGATGTAGTGTCCTATGCCTGTTTATAATGTAATATATTTGTATTATGATCATGTCCAGTGGTCAGGTTGTATTGGGTAGATGTAGTGTCCTATGCCTGTTTATAATGTAATATATTTGTATAATGATCATGTCCAGTGATCAGGTCATATTGGGTAGGTGAAGTGTACTATTTCTGTATAGAGTATAATTGAGTTGTACTAAGATTATGTCCAGTGGTCAGGTCTTCTTGTGTGCCCTGTCTGGTTACAGTTATAATACAATTGTATGATGATCATCAACAGTGGTCAGGTCATGTTGGGGTAGGTGTAGTGTCCTGTGTCTGTATACAGTATAAGAGAATTGTATTATGGTCATGCCCAATGGTGAAGTCATGTTGGCTAGGTGGTGTGTCCTTTGCCTACATGAAGTACACATTCACTTATATGCCAGTGAATGTGTCACTTGACATTATTTTCAAATGTGGAAACCATGTAGCATATGTCTTTATACTGATTTATATATTTCTACCTTCATGCCTGAGAAATTAAAGATATAATTGAAATTAAAAGAAAAGTTGTAACTAGATCACACAATTTTATGTACCAAAATATATTTGTGAATGGGTGAGTGTTAGCATTCTGCTCGGATGTGCTGTGATAATTGTTACTATTTTGTGAGCTTACATACTTCCCCCACTCTACATGCCACCACCTCCAGAAATCAAATAGATCAGAAAGTGTGTCAATCTGAGAGTGGCTTGACTCATAGAAGGAGCCGCATGTATCAGACCACAGGCCACGCAGTATTAACCCCATTAACCCCAGCATGTATGAGCACAACAGCTGTACTAAATTAACCCTTGTGTGCGAGCCCTACAGACTGATGCAGAATTAATCTCAGATAGTGTGAATGCTGTGTGCCTCCATAAAGGATCATTCACCATTGGCAAGAGGCAGAAAAATTATGAACTTCAATGATTAGATACAGCACAGTGTTCTTGACCCACCTTGTGTCAGACATATAAAATTCTTGGGAGGCTGAGTATATCCTAAATGGTCGTGGTCCCCAGACGTTAAACCCCTGTTGTTGTGCTTGTTGCAGGGAGAATTGGTTAACATCAAATATTTGCTTTTGGGTGGACATCTCATTTAACCACATTTGTGCAGCAATGTTTATTTCTTCCCCTGACTGTACTACGGTAACTGGTAAAAAGCCAGATAAAGCATTTTATTCAGCATTTTGTATAACTATTTAGCGCGATGCCAGTTATCTCAACTTTTATTATATAGCCTATATTATAGATAATAGCAGTCCATGACGACTAGAGTGCATTTTCCCATGACTGACTAAAAGAGCATGAAGGACATTCCCACCAAGTGATCATCATAGGATTAGTTATCATGTTGTCTGCCTCCATAAAGGGGGCGGTGGCATCTCAAAAGTGCTAAGAAAGGTAGGATCACATGGTTTTTAGAATGCTATGTGTTTCTGGCCTGAACAACACAATATTCTAGAGCTGTAAAACCATACTTGGCTACATTATATAACGCACAGATGGTAGTTGAGGTATGAAAAGGAAAGGTGGGTGCACAATTCGCTTCATGTGGGTGGAAGAAAGCAAATGATTGTTATCACAGCCATCAAAGTCATGACACTATTACCTTGTTGGTGTTCACTGGGGTAGAACAGGTCAGGACTGACACATTCTGTTACATTTCCCTAATCCCCATTATAGGTATCGAAGCGCTTTTCTGGAGAAATTGCCTGATCGGAGCCCGGAAGGTCTCACTCTAATTTAGGAGTCTCCCAGACATTCCGGGAGAGTGGACAGCTATGTGTAAAGTACTCTCATAGAGAAAAATGGTATTGAATTGAAATTGCTGTTTCCTTTTTAAGTGAGAAGTGCTTCTATGTGCATGCAGCTCTGTTACAGCTGAAATGCTTCTTGCGTGCCAAGGAAACAGTCTTTCAAATAAATGTAATGTATCCCTGTTGGGTGTTTCATTGCTCAAGAAAACCTTTATTTTTCTTCCTTGGAAGTTACTGCATTCTAGGAGTGCTTATTCTAAAATAAACCCCCAAACATTATAATGATAAGACCTCAGTTCAGCAGGAAAAGTCTCCATATTTAATTTTACACCTGATTTGTATCAATTAAGTTGTAACTGTCGTCTATTCACACTGAATGCGACCGTTTTGGGGGTAGAGCCAATATTTAGCCTGTCAATTCACTATGCACTACAAAATAGCTGTCTCTACTTTCTGTCAGTGACAAATACACTTTAAACTTTGATACTTATATAGCAGCAAAGAACAAACCAGCCTCCGTCCTCTTTTTACTCAGCCTCTGCATCTACCTGATGAGACCAAGGGGTAGATTTATCAAACATTTTAAAAAGGAAAAGTGAAGATGTTGTCCATAGCAACCAATCATATTCTATCTATTGTACCGACATACATTTCCTCACTTGTCTCAAAATATCTCCCAACTCGACACCTCCGTTCCGCACAAGATCTGCATCTTTCTTCCATCCTCATCACATTCTCCCATTCTCGGTTACAGGGTTTTTTTTGGGCTGCACCCACTTTGTGAAATTCCCTCCCTCGCACAGTAAGACTTTCCTCTAGTCTTCAAACCTTCAAGCGTTCTCTGAAAACCCATCTCTTCAGACACGCTTATGATATTCCTCAACCACCATCTTAATTTCCCTATATTACCCTATTACCACCCTCTGCACAGCTAACACAAGACAACAACCTTCTGACCAACATTGCTAAGCACACAGCCCACTCAATACTTTTACCTTTGCATTCTAGCTGGTCCAGTGTGCAATATGATGTAGCACGTGCCCTTGTGTTTCAAACTCCCATTGTCCCATAGATTGTAAGCTTGTGAGCAGGGTCCTCTTACCTCTCTGTATGTATGTATCACCCAGTATTGTTTTATTAATGTTTGTTCCCAATTGTAAAGCGCTACGGAATTTGCTGGCACTATATAAATAAATGTTGATGATGATGATCTATCATTTATCAGTAGTACAGTCTAGAGAATGATAGGTAGAGTCTGATTTGTTGCTATGGGCAATACCTCCATTTTTATTTTATTTTTTTAGAAGGTTTGATACATCTTCCAGCAAAAGTGAACAGTGACTGCTAGGTCCTATGTCCTGCATGAAGGGTGAACCTGTCACCCAATGTTATAGCCTGTTCATGTTCTCAACTTTTGATATAAATATACATTAATAGATAGAACCAGCAATCTTATAACTTTGTGAAATCATGGTTTCTCAGTGAACAACAATAATTATTATATTGCCAATCTACAAGGGCACAACTTATATGTGATTATTTTTGTTTATGAAGAACTGCAAACAACAACAGGTTGAATTGACACCATTAAAATAGCACAAGTTACATAGGAAACAGAAGTGTTATCATACCTGGGATCACAGAGGTCACAATGAGAACTGAAATGTTGGTTGCTTCTTATAATAGACTTACATTATTATTTTGCTGCCTATGGTCCATACATATATTTTTGTACATAATATTTATGTAGAGGCATAATTTTCTTTTGCTTTTACCAGGCATCAGTTAAGCTAATCACAACTTGACTGATCCTGTCCAAGTTAGGGACTGGATCAATGTCCAATTTGGCCACATATATGGAAGTCCGAACCGGACAAGGTCCATCAGTATTGCGCTTGCACTTCCAGCTGACATTGGTTCCTGTTAGTGAGGTCGCATGATGACCTCACACAGGCTGAAAACAGCCATCTATTGACTGTATTTATTAACAAGCCCAATGTGGATCCAGTTAAATTTGATCAGATTGTTATTGGGCATCTCTCTCACTTTAGGGCCATACCTGAAAAAATACTTGGAGTAAGAGGTACTAGTCTATGTACATTGTTAAGCTTCATGTGTGGACTTGGCATGTGTTGTTTCAGTGGGTGATCTGTCTGGTCATCTGTGTTTGGTCCTTCCACTGTGGAGCTCCCAATAAGCCTCATCTATAGTGAGTGTTGGGCCTGCTGACACTAGATGGATATCTTAGTTTTTATTGTATTGTACTGTCGCTTTGTACCATTCAACTGCAGTTTTCTTCAACAGTAGCTGTAGTCCTCTGAAAATCTTACCCAGCGCTATTTATGGTCGTAATCGGGGATCACCATCTACTCAATTGCTAGTTGGGTGAATGGGAGATTCAGATTAACAAAAAATAAATTTTTATTATGTGAACTTATTATTACCAGTCTCATTAGCTATATGCTACTATGTGGACTGCATTGTCTATGAGATCATTGTTCTTCACATACTTAATGCCTCTCTCTCACCCTCCCTTCCCCCCTCTTTTCTCACATGTGCCCCTCACTTGATAATATTTGAAATCATAAAGACCACTGAAACATTAAAAAATACATTTTATGTCTGGAATTTCTCTTCTAAGAACAAAATTGAGGATGATACATACAAATGAAATTGTAAAATTCTGCGTAATATGCTGGTGCTATATAATATAATATAAAAAAATGTTAATAAATATAAATATTATGTAGATAATGATTTTTAACTCCTCTTCTAGCAGGAAAGTAATAGTTCCAAAATCATGCCCTAGTACTTTGACAAATGTCAAGCTGCACAGTGTGCTAAAAGTCAAGTAACTAAACACTGACTACTGCATAAACAGTGTACATCCATTACGTTTTATACATGTACATCTCTGATTTATAACATTACAATATGATTATATGACCTTGTCTGTTCTTTTGGACATGAACTTTACTGTGAGGCATTGCACAATGTTCCCCTCCCCCTCTCCATCACATTCTCTCTTCTGTGGGGAGAAACTGAGCTTGGTAACAGCCGATACTTGATAACATCTCCTCCCACGGTGGAAGCAAAAACCACACGGCCCCCCGAGATGAGTAAGAAGTCCGAGCCACATTTCATGATTATCACGTGATTTCAACAGCAGGCACAGTAAATAGGAGAGAGCTGATGTCACACAGTAAAGATCCCACTCCTGCCACCACTTCTGGAACTGGCAGCTGGGGAAATACTAGGGAAGGAACTGCACTACAGTACACCTACACATCTTACAGCTTCTAACAAACATATAGAAACACAGAGCACAATAAACATTTATAAGTAAGCTGAATAGTTTTTTCTTTAAATTACATGTCTATTGCTAAATTAGTGTAATGGGACTAGCAGGACCTCATTTAGCAGTTAACAGGTGTACTGTTGGTGGCATTAGAGCCAAATGAGACTTAGTAGCATGTTCCTCATCACTTAGCCCAGTGGTTCCCAAACTTTCTCAGTTCGAGGCACCCTTAGGTCACCATAATTTTTCCAAGGCACCCCTAAGCAAAAATAATTACCGGGTAGTCCCGTTTTTTAAGTAGTTGGGTCAAAATGACGTAAGATGTATTTAGACCCCTTCACCATCACATTGTGCCCCTTCATCATATCACTGCGCCCCTTCACCATATCACTCTGTATCCCCTTTACCATCTCACACTCTGTGTCCCCCTCTTCGCCATCTCACACCCTTTGTCCCCTTCGCCATCTCACACCCTGTGTCCCCCTCTTCGCCATCTCACACTCTGTGTCCCCCTCTTCTCCATCTCACACTCTGTGTCCCCCTCTTCGCCATCTCAAACTCTGTCTCCCCTTCGCCATCTCAAACTCTGTGTCGCCCTCTTCACCATCTCAATCTCTGTCTCCCCTTCGCCATCTCACACCCTGTGTCCCCCTCTCCGCCATCTCACACTCTGCCCCCTTTTCATCAGATTTCACTCTGTTCCCCCTTCAGCATCTCAGTCTGTCCCCCCCGTTCAGCATCTCTCTCTGTCCCCGCCTTCAGCATCTCTCTCTGTCCCCCCCTTCAGCGTCTCACTCTGTTCCCCCCTTCAGTTTCTCTCTCTGTCCCACCTCTTCAACATCTCTTTCTGTCCCCCTCCCCCTTCAGCATTTCTTTTTTTCCGAGGGCGATCGTGGCACCCCTGTGACAGCGCCGCGGCACCCCAGGGAGCCGCGGTGCACACTTTGGAAACCGCTGACTTAGCCTTATTGTTGGAGAAACTGTGGCCTCATGGTAACCCTGGCCTAATATTTGGTGCACTTGCCCAGTAATTGCCCCCTTCTTGGACAAAAAAACATAGACTTTTGCACAACCTATTTTGTTTGTCGGGAGGTTTGCCACCTAGCAGCAGCGGGTGGGTTAGGCAGCAAGTCTCCAGGCTTTGCTGAAGGCAGAGTAGGTGAAATGTAACTTTCCCGCTAGCTCACAGGTCTTGTGACAAGTCACATGACAGGGGCCACGGCCCCCAGTGGTTAGATTTTTCTTCAGTGATTAGCTATGGAGTACACTGTTTCTGTTTCTATGACAGATTCACTCTCAACTGTCCCCAATAATGTGAGACATGCAGGGCCAGATTAAGGGAATGGAGGCCCCTGGGCTAAGGGGGCCTCCTTTCCCCCGTGAGGGCCCCCCCCCCCCCCCCCCCCGTGATCCGAGCTGCCCACGCCCCCCTACCGTGATCCAAGCTGCCAGCGCCTCCCCCCCCCGGCACTTACCTCCTTCTCCGGCGCGCTGTACGCTCTATACTGAGGAGATCTCATGAGGACGAGACTCACGAGATCTCCTCAGTAAGGAGACTACAGTGCGCCGGAGAAGGACCGCAGTGAAAGTGCTCAGCAGCACTGATCGCGCCGGGGGCGCCCCCGACCGCTCAATACTGCTGCTGAGCACTTTCAAGGGCCCCCTGGATGCCATAGGCCCCTGGGCTGTAGCCCAGTTAGCCCTATGGTTAATCCGGCCCTGGAGACATGTGGACAGGAAAACCACTAAAGTAGTACTGTCCATAGTAGTACAGTCTGTTGCCCCATTTACGTTTACCCATGTCATGAAGGCGGTTGTGTCACACCTACATTAGCAAAAGGTTCATTACATAATGTATTTGGACAACATGTTTCCAGATTGCAACAACCTAAAGCTGCATAGGGATTTAACTCTTTCCCTTCTTTCAAGCCTAGGGTTTACAGTAAACAAAAAAATAATAATTCTAAAACTGTTAAGGACCATTACATTTCCTGGGTTTGCTTAAGACACCCATTCTTTTTCTCTGACATTACCTCTGGAGGAGTGCTATAAACACAGAAATTCATTCAAAGAGCTGTCCAAAAGCAGAAAATTACGCTACATGGCCTAGCAGGAGACATAGGAAAAATGATTGCTATCTCCCCAGGTTTTTCTACATGTGCCTTTTCTATGCAGATTATTATTATTATTATTATTATTATTATTATTATTATTATTATGTTTTATTTTTATGACACCACAAAGGGTCTGCAGTGTTCAGTGCATAGAAGAAAACAGAACACGGCATACCGGGAAGTATAAAAACAAAACAAAGTGCAATTGAATTGAGAACCCAGCTGAGGACAGGTAGACCGGGCAGAGAGGTATGAATGAATAAAGAATGCCTGGAAGCTAGAAAGAGGTATGAAGAGAGGTAGGGAGTGGACTAAATTAGGGTGGACCTGGATGAGCAGAAGTGTGGGCGCACTAGCAGGTCCAGAGCCAACTATGGAGAGGAAGGGAGAGGAGCAGACCAAGCCAGGAGCCCAGAGTCGAGGTTGAGGAATGAAGCTAGGCTGCTGTAAGCAACAGGAAGGTGACGGGAGGAGGAGGACACAAGGAATAGAGGGCCCTGCTTGTGAGAGCTTACAATCCACTGGAGGATACAGGAAACACCAGGGAGAGTTGGGTGAGGGGACTAGAAATCTGAATAGAGATTAGAAAGAGGAACTAGAGTAGTGAGGGGACTGAAAATCTGAAAGGAGAGGAGGGGAGAAGTTAGACGTAGGATGGGTAGGCCATCCTGAACAGGTATGTTTTCAGGAATTGTTTGAAGGTTTGCAGGCTAGGGGGAAACCTAATAGAACCAGGGAGGTCATTCCATAGAATGGTGGCAGAATGGGAGAAATTTGAACGCAGAAGTGAGATGTGGTAACCAGATGGGAGGTGAGGCCGCGGTCGTTGGCTGACAGTAGAGGGCGACGGAGTATGAATGGTAATGAGGTTGGAGAGGTAAGGATTTGTGGAGTTAAGAGAGGGCTTTGTAGGTGAGAGAGAGGAGCTTGAAGAGGATTTTATAGCAGAGGCAGAGCCAGTTTAGAGCTTGACAGAGAGGGGTTGCAGAAGTAGAACGGTGAGAGAGGAAGACTAATCTCACTGCAGCATTGAGTATGGACTGAATAGGAGCAAGACGGGAGTAGGGGAGGCCAGTTAGGAGAAGGTTGCAGTATTCGAGGTGGGAAAAATATCAGAGAATGGATGAGCGTTATGGTGGTATCAGTGGAGAGCAAGGGAAGGATCAGAGCTATATTGCGGAGGTGAAAGTGGCAGGATTGGGTGAAGGATTGAATATAGGGGCGAAGAAGGAGGAGTCAAGGATGACACCTAGACAGGGAATTTGGGGATGGAGAGGATGGGAGCTAAGGGGACTTTTGAGGAAGGGAAGACTTTAAGTTCAAATTTGGCAATGTTAAGATTAAGGAGCCTTTGGGACATCCAGGAGGAGGTGGCAAAGAGGCAGCTGGACATCTTAGTGAGGACGGTAGGGAAGAAGTCAGGAGAGAAGACATAGATTTGGATGTCATTGGCATAGACGTGGTACTGGAGGCTGAAGGAACTGATAAGTTCACCCAGTGAGGAAGTGTAAAGAGAGAAGAGCAGATGGCCAAGGAGTAGTCCTGGGGGACGCCTACGGGAAGTGGAGAAGATGGGGAGGAGGAGAAACAGAGAGTGGGTAGGGGAAAAGGAGGTGAACCAAGAGAGGATAGTGTTAGAAAGGTGAAGGGTGTGAAGCAGGAGAGGGTGATTGACCGTATCAAAAGCTGCAGAGAGGCCCAAGATGATAAGCAGGGAGTATTGGCCTTTGGATTTGGCAGCGAGTAGATAATTGGTTCCTTTTGCCTGGGCAGTTTTAGTGGAGTGGAATCCAGATTAGAGAGAATCGAGGATGGAGTTATCAGAGAGGCAGCTAGAGAAACAGGTGTAGACCAACCGTTTGAGCAATTTAGAGGCAAAAGGGAGGAGAGAGATGGGTCGGTAGTTGGACCGGGAGGTGGGGTCAAGATTCATTTTTTTAGAATGGGCAAGATACAAGCGTTTTTGAAGGATGAAGGGAAGATACCAGTGGAGAGGGATAAGTTGAAGAGGTTGGCAAAGTGGGAGCAGGCAGCAGGCAAGAGGGTTCAAAGGAGATGGGAAGGAATAGGATCAAGGGGACAGGTTGAGCGGGGACAAGATTAGACAGAGGACTTTGTCACCTGAGGTGGGACGAAAGAAGCACAAAGAATGATGGCTGGAGGGAGAGGCTGGGGGGTATGAGTGAAGTCGGATGGATTCGATTTTGGAGTTGAAGAAGGTTAGATTGTGCGGTGGTTAGGTGACTGAGCAAATATGAGAGACTTGAAGGATGATTGTTTGGCTAGGGAGAGGGCAGAGCTGTATATGGAGAGAATGAACTTGAAGTAAAGAAAATCTACTAGGGAACAAGATTTCCTTCAGTGGCACCCAGCAGTGCCTGAACATTTTATGAGGATGCGTCTGAGCTTAGACTGCCAGTTTTGGGGTTTGGAACAGCAAAAGGAAATAGAGGTGGCGGGGCAGGCGGTATAAAAGGCAGAAGAGAGGGAGTGGTTGTAAAGGGAGGTTGCTAAGTGGGGGAAAGTTCACGGTTGTTAAGGGGGAGAGGAGAGTTTCAAAGGGGGAGAAAAAGATGGTAGTGTTGAGGGTGTCAAGGTAACGCTGAGTTAAAGTGTGTTTAGGGGATGGGAGTGGGTGATGAGAGGGTAAAGGAGAGGAGAGAGGGACAGGAGATACGGATAGGTCAGAAGGAGAGCAAAAGGTGAGAGACGACAAGGTCAAGGGAGTGGCTGAGACAATGGGTGAGGGAAGAGATCCATTGTGAAAGATGAGGATAGAGCAAGAAGTTGATGGAGCCTGGGTCAGAAAGGTTATCAATGGGGATGTTAAAGTCGTCCAGGATGATGGAGGAGAGTGTCAGATGAGAGGTGGTGGGGTGGACCTCAAAGGAGGTGAATGTAAGGGAAAGCTCAGGACGTATTACACTGAAGGTACAAGTGGGGGATAAGAGGATGCATATGCAGCCACCAGGGCAGTCCCCAGTCCTGATGCTATGAATGAAGGAAAAGCCTCCATAGGATTGAGCAGCAGATAAAGCAGTGTCAGAGGAGGAGAGCCAGATTTCGGAGATGGCACAGAAGTTAAGAGATTTGGATATGAAGAGGTTGTGAACAGTGGGCAGTTTATTACAAATGGATTTGGCGTTCCAAAGGGCATAGGAGAAGGGGAGGATTGGAGGTGGGGAAATGTGGAGAAGATTGGTAGGGTTACAGGTGCACAAGGGTATTCTGGGAACTAGAACGCAGAGTAGGGCGGGGGAGAGTATGGGTATAAGATGCGAGCAAGGAGACATGGTATGTGGAAAGGGGACACGGGTAGAAATATTGAGGGGGGAGGAAATAAGGAGTAAAGAGAAGACTATTTGAGAGAGAGGGATACACGTGCTAGGTAAGGGAGCAACAGGGTGCAAGGTTGCAGTAGCGAAAAGGGAAGGGGGAAGTGGAGGGAGACTGCGAAGTGGAGAGAGGTGGCGAGCGAGACAGAGGAGTAAACAACTGGGGGGAGACTGAAGAAAGAGGTGTGAAAGTAAAGTAACAAATAGAGTAGAGAGGTTATGATGCAGCATATAGTATATTATCGTGCAGCAGTGGATATGGTACCAGAAACAGCATACAGGAATTAAACTAAATACAGCATAGAGAAGCTTATTGTGCAATGATGGGAACGATACCAGCGAATAAATAGTCCATGAAGAAATGGCTGGAGGATGACCAAAACCCCAAAGTTGGAGGGGGAGATAGTCCATGAGGTGAGCTCAAGTCCATGAGGAGTAGGTCTGTTATGACTAAGCAAGTTAATGAGGGGTAGTTCAATAAGGTGAGGCTAAGGATGGCTAGAGTTCAGGAAGACCAGGAGAGACAAGATAATCGCAGAGTATGATAAGATCTTTGATTGATTTGAGCCAGATCTACATATAAACGTGTTAGAAATATGAGCTGTACATAAACAACACTTATTCAATATCTCTATGCAAGGAAGCATTGGAGATATGGGATAGGGCTGTTCAGATGAACATTTTCCTAATCGCAAATCACTTACCCAGTGACATGAACAAATCGGCAGACTCATTGGGCCTGATTCATTAAGGAAAGTAAAACAAACAAAAAATTAGTTTGCATCTTGGCAAAACCATGGTGCATTTGAAGGGGTTGTAAATGTAAAATGTAAATGTAAAAATGTAATGTAAATGTAAATGTAAAATGTGATAGCAGATTTATAGTTGGAGTAGGGCATGTCCTACATCAACTTTAAATTTTAGTATAAAACAAAATGCTATCAAGTATTTGTGTGCTACATGAAAAAAACTGACAGTATTTTACAAAATAATAAACTAATTTGCACCACTTGCATTGTAATATGGTTTTGTCCAGGATAAAACTTACTCCTTATTTCTAATGAATCAGGACCATTATCTTGCCACAAATTTCCTTAGAGGTGGTGACATTGAAAAACACTACATTTCAAAAGATTGTAGATACCTTTAGAAGTCTAGAAATTGACCTCTTCGCCAACTCATCCAATGCACATTCCCTTGCTTTGTGTCCAGAATATGGTGAGAGGGAGCATGGAAGATGGAAGTGATATCCTTCTCTTGGACTTGACATGTCCCTATGCATTTTCCTCGCCAGCCTTGTCATTGCCTAAAGGTTTCAAGATACCCCTAAGGACTGCTCCCGGGGCACCCTAGATCTTGTGGAGACACTGCTTCATTGCATGTGGTTGGCAACATTACTAGGTTGCTATTTGCTATGATTAATGCATCTTTGAGGCCTTGCCCTAGAGCTAGATATTGCTCAATAATCAAAGAATTTGATTTTGGCAAGCTCTAGGGAACTACACACTTCTTCTGCAGTTAGCTTTGGACTTCTTAACCACAAAATACGAAACAGGCCTAAATCTTATGGTTCTGCGCTTTCTCTAGCAATCCCAAGCTTAACAGAAATGAGTTGTACCTTCTGCATGGTATATATCTCTCCATCAATTTTACCCAGTTACTCCAACATTTGGGACATAGATCCTTTCTTAGACTTCTTTGTTTCACTTGACCCAAGATCTAATAGCTATCTGCTATCTTGTAACCTAGCATCTTCATTGGCATAAGTTTTTGCAGCTAGAGGTGCAGAATTGATTCTCCACAAA
The DNA here is from genome assembly GCF_038048845.1 of Mixophyes fleayi. Taxonomy (NCBI): domain Eukaryota; kingdom Metazoa; phylum Chordata; class Amphibia; order Anura; family Limnodynastidae; genus Mixophyes; species Mixophyes fleayi. The sequence goes on from NC_134407.1 coordinate 163,283,350, forward strand.
TCGAACACTTGGTTGACCCAGACTCCAGGTGGATACCATATTATTTTGAAAAGCCACACTAAGATAGCTTCTTTCAGGCATCCCATAGTAGACTTTGATGTTATCCAAGATTTTTCGGATCCTGATCTATGTGTCGTTTCATGTTTGTCAGCCTGTCTCGTCCGAGAGGGAATATTTCTCAACTGTTTTCAACCTGCAGAAAACCCCTCTGGTCTCCCAGATGCTCTACTATTAGGGGGTGGATGTTACCACTATAAGATGCAAGTATAGACACTAATCATTTCAAGGTCCACTCATTGTAGGGTGCAGATACCACCAAAGGCATACTTTCCCATCAATCGTGTATACTATTTGTTGGTCCTTAGCCCACTGGTCTTGTTAGGTGGTAAGCCTCCCGATGAACAAAACACTAGCCTACAGGTATGTACTACCTGAAAACTGGATTTGGTCTGGGGAATAGGATTGCCGATTGCAACAGCTCTCATCCTGCCTAACCTACACCTATTGCTAGGTCTGTTTCCTCTGGAGAAATGGTTGACAAAGGATATTATTGTCTTCTAGGTCATTCCCACTGTGCGCAAAAAGGGGCCAGAAGAAGACTCAGAACACCGTGACTAAAGACAGAAAGTGAATTTTTATTCGTCATTGCAAAGTCAGCTCCAACATTGAAAGTTAATACGCCCACCGGTTTCACGGTTGACGTTCCTTGAGTGGAATAGTTACATTTTGTCCAGGAAGGATAAGGTATGTTTTTCATGCATCTGTTGCTGTTTGTTCTCTTTTAATTGGACATAGTGTATTTTATATGTCCTGTATTTTCATGAGTTACAGTTCTGTAAACATCTACTAATGATTACAAAACATTTGTGTTTTCCCTGCTTATGTGATTACTATCACTGTTATTGTTTTATGGACATTTTTTCTAGGATCGAATTACCATAAGTAAACTTCTGAACAATCTAACCATTAGAGGGCTTGGTCCTGCTCAAGACCGTAAGCCTGCAATTATTTTTTGGGGCACTGGTGGCAAAGGACCCTTGGGTATTTATCTTGTGTTAAAAAACAAACAAACAAGTGCCTAGTTCAAATTTAAAGCAAAATAAACTAATAGACCTATAAATGTAGGAAACCCTTATAGTAGTTTTGTCTTGCTACAATTGTGTGCTGCAAATCATATGTGGAAAAGGATTAAGGGATGATCTTTGCCCTGTGTCATCTAATATACTAAAGAGGCGCTTTGTATTCTGTCTGCTGTTTTTGTATGTATGGTATAATAGTAATAATACGCATACCTTCCAACTTCAGGACAAAGTGTGTGTGCTTCAGTGAAACGCATACAATAAGGGGGCTGCTGGGAGCATCGTCATACCATGTAGGATGTGCCTTCCAAGACCTCTGTAGTGCCACACACACCAGTGGTGAGTAGTTGGGACTAATATGCCAACTGGAAGGACAGTCACCTCAAATAAAGACATTTGAAAGGTAAGAATAAGAACTAACCATTGTGGCCATCCTTTTAAAAAATAATATCTGTAATAAACCCATTTTCCTCAACTAGGAAACCTCTGTGGAAAGGAGTCAAGAGGAACTGTTTCGTGCTGGCAGCTTCAGCTCATAGTGTAGAGTTGGAATACAAACCTCAACACATACAGGTTATTGATGCAGCTAATTAGCCACAGCAGCAACAAGTATCTGCAAGAGCTTAATATCAATCATCAAGCAGTAAACCCTTGGCTATCATGGAGCAGCATTCACCAGCTGGCAACATAAATTGAGGGACACTTTGAGGATAGACAGTTGCGCACGGACCTTGGTGTACCCTGCCGCCAGGTTATATTCACTAAACTAATAATGAAGCTTTAATATTTTAATATGCTTAAATGTTAACTTCTGAAGCATTTTATATACAGAATAACAAACAATTATATGGTGCAGTTGGTAACTTTTGGAAAATAAGTACACACTACGCTTACCATCACAAGCTAGAAGAAGAATGCTGGTATTTATCATTTTCCCTTCTTTTGTTTTCTTCAGGCTGCTATTACTGATGTATAATTGTGGACTACCATAGCAAGTCCCCCCTGCTTGCTCTGTGTGCCCTGTCCTATCACATGTGACATGCAGAGAGTCTGAGAGCCTGTGTCTGACCGATTCTGTGTCTGGCAGCCACATGGCTATTTTGAAATGGAGATAATGATTTGTAGAAGGACAGCTAAGAAAATGATGAGATGCATGTCTATAAGGTAGTTAGCTTGCTATTTAAAGTAAACAAAATATATGTTGGATTGCTGCTTTAAAAGGTGATTATTAGGGGTCCATTTATGAAGATACAGCGACGACAATCACTATTTTCAGTGATACATAATGAAACACTGCTGTAATTTACCATACTGGGGCTGCTCTGTGAGCCCCGGCAAATCCCCTTCTACGAACTGTTGTTAATATTTACCAACAGCCTAACACTACTGGTGAATGAAGGAAGAGTTTTGCGCATAGCACTTCCACGGGTGAGGGATCCAGTGAAACCGGAGAGGCATCATATGGTTTCCATTGAAAATAACAGATAGCGCCATCCTGAGATGGTCTTGCTCTGCTTTTTGCAGCTTAATAAATAGGAGAACTTCACAGTCCCCATATTGATATATGGGGTATGTTTTAACAAATGTTAAATGAGTTATGGCAGGAGATTTTTTCCTGTGTTGAACCCTTCAGAAAATATGCAATGTTCATTTTAGGAAGAAAACTGCTGTTGTCTCCATTTCTATGGCTGATTGCACCTTAATAAATGGTCTCCTGTGTTTGCTAATATTTTAAGAGAGTGACAGAGCTTTGCTCTGTTCGAAAAACCCATGGACAGATATATAAAAACTTTGCAAAACATCTCAAAGTAAAAAAACAAAAATAGCCCCAAAATTGAGTTTATGTTGGTTGATCTCTATTTGCTGACAATCAGCAACTTTTAAAATTACCATGTTCTGCTTGTCACCCATTATTTGTGTCACTGAGACACCCCTTAGTGCACAGGGCCTAATAGTGCAACATAATGTTCTTGTCTTAGTCCTTTGCCTATACATCCTTCAACCTTCAAGAGAGCAGGGCATGTGCAAATATTAAAGAAGAACGCTACCTAAAAGTATTTTATTTTTAAATGAACCCTCTCCCCAACTTGCATAACTTTTCAGGGACCCCTGTAGTTTCCAATATACCTGACCTTTGTCAGGTTAACATCCTTGAGAGCTTGTAATGGAGTAAGTAAAAATGTATATTTTTATATAACAATTGCTTTGTATTGCTCTGTCCAAAATGGACAGAGTGAAGCGGTCAGTGATGTACAAGGAGCCCCACAAAGGTGGGAAAGGGATCCCCGATATCCCCACCATGCTGCGAGCCTTCTTTGTTTGCAACTGCATCCACAGAACACTCCTTGAAAAGAACATTTGCTCTGCTGGGAAGTCCATGTCTCGCTTTTTCCTCCTGCCTCTTTGGAGGAACCTTGGTTGGGACAAGTGGGACAGCTCCTTCCCTTACAACTGGACTACACCAGGTTTTACCTGGATGTTGGACAATTTGTGAGGGAGCACCATCTGGAGGGACTTAAACCAGACTTGTGGAAGCCAAGAACTATCCAAAAGCTCATCAGAGCGAAGGACGTTATGGAGTCTGTTCCAGGGCTCCCTGTGGCTACGGCCAAACACGTTCTGGGAGAATGTGGCCTCTAAGAGGCTGATTAATAGACATAAGGACATTGCATGGATGGCTATCCAGGGTGGTCTGCCTCACAGGACATTCATGCACTCCTGAAACCTGTGCAGATATGTTCACTGCCCCTTTTGTATCACCAGAAGGGAGACTGCTCAGCATATTTTTTTGGGACTGCCCCACTGCACAAGCATTGTTGGATGCCCTGGAACATGAACTTAAGGACAGTGTGCCCAGGACTTGCCTTTCATACTATTCGGTATTTTATGGATTATTTCCTGGGACTCACACCGTTGGGGCAATCTAGGAGGCCTGGCACCTTATGAACTGTTTTAAGGATGCTATGTGACTTGCCAGGAATCACCTCATCTTGAAGCGGCAGAAAGATGACCATCCAGGACTGTCGCAGGCTGATCCACAGCCTGCTAAGAGACTATAACTCCCTTGACAGTCCTGAGGAAGAAGACGACGATTGATTGTTGTCTCCCTCTTCTCCCCATTGTGTGTATTTTTCAATAAAAACTTTGGTTTGTTCCTCCCCTCTCTTACCCCCTCCAACCCATTTCCCCATCACAGTTTAAAGTATTATTGATTGTCATGTCTATTTATGCACCCTTCCCTTTGTGTCTGTCCTCAATAAAACTTTTTGCTTGTGATTCCCCCACCCTACCCCTCTCACCTACCCCCCCCCCCCCCTCACATCCACTGTTGTTTTATTGTAAGTGATATTGTTTAAAGTTTGAATGGTTAGTGCAGTACTTGATGTATATAGTGTAGGATGTTATATCTTGTACTTAATGCCCTGTATTGTACTAAAATGTATGCATGATTATGTCTTACGGTGTACTGTGTACACTTGAATGAAACGTATGACCTGTGTTTTTTGTACTTTATACAAATAAAGCTACTTTTTCAATCAATAAAATTGCTTTGTATTACTGAGCCAAGTAACAATAGACTCAGTAAAAATCAATACAAGAGACTGTTGAGAAATAACTACAGACACAACAAGAACAATGGAAACATTACAAAGAGGAGGAGATAGGAGTTAGAGAGGGCCAAACATGTGAGAGATAACATTAAGAGGATTAGGGTAGTAAATAGAGACTATAGAAGTGGAGTGAAATGGGCAGGTTGAGCATGAGGAGGGAATTGTATTAAGATGGCCAAGGTAGGCAAGTGTGAAGCGGTGAGCCTTGACAAGGTTGGACATGTAGAAAAGGTAGGCATTAAAGAGTGCTTTATAAGTGAGGGTAAGCAGCTTGAATTGCATTCTGAAGGGAATGGGGAGCCAGTGGAGGGTTTTGCAGAGAGGCAAAGCGGAAGAGGAACGTCAGGAGAGGAAGATTAGTCATTATGCCGCATTCAGCACAGATTTCAGGAAGAACAGACATTTGTCATGCCAGCCAGAGAGGAAAAGATTGCAATAATCAAGGTGGGAGATGACAAGAGCATGGATGATGGTCTTGGTGGCATCCAGGAAGAGGAAAGGGAGATTCTTGGCAATGTTGCAAATATGGAGGCGACCGGAAAGGCGAAAGGAATGGATAAGGGGAGTGAAATTGAGGTCTGAGTCAATGATGACCCCCAGGCAGCATGCGTGGGGAACAGGGGAAATGGCGACACGATCAACCTTAAGGGAGATAATAGGAGGAGATGTGACGCTAGGTGGTGGAAAGATGATAAGCTCAGTTTTGGATATATTGAGCTTGAGGTAGTATCCAGCCACCCAGGTGGAGATGGCAGAGAGGCAGTCAGACAAACGGGAGAGGGAGGAGGGAGAGAGATCAGGAGGGGAAAGGTAGATTAGAGTGTCATCGGCAAAGAGGTGATATTGGAGGTCAGAATTGGAGTTGACCCAGAGAGAAGGTGTAAAGAGAGAAAAATAATGGGCTAAGAACAGAGCCTTGGGGAACCCCAATTGATAGAGGGACAGGAGGGGAGCAGGAACCATAGGAAGAGACACTGAAAGAATGATCTGAGATGTAGGAGTCAAACCAGAAAAGGACAGTGCTGCGAATGCCAAGGGAATGAGGGGTGTCAAGGAGGAGATGATGGTCAACTGTGTCAAAAGCGGCAGAGAGGTCATGGATCAAAATCAGGAAGAAGTGGCCTTTTGACTCAGTAAAGAGTAGATCATTAGTCACCTTGGTGAGGACAGTCTCGGTGGAGTGGAGAGACCGGAATCTGATTGTAAGGGATCAAGGAGAAAGTGAATGGTGAGAAGGCGTGTTAAACGGTTGTAGACTAGCCATTCAAGAAGTTTGGAAAGGAATGACAATACTGATATGGGCCTGAGAGAGAGGCAGGGTCGAATGATGGTTTCTCTCGACCCTGGGCATGATGAACATGTGTTTGAAAGCAGAAGCGAAGATGTCTGTAGAGACATATAGGTTGAAAAGGTAAGCTAGGTGACTGCAAGTGTTACAGCAAAGTGGAGGATGTGGACAGCACGGTGGCGTAGTGGTTAGCACTTCTGCCTTACAGCACTGGGGTCATGAGTTTAATTCCTGACCATGGCCTTATCTGTAAGGAGTTTGTAAGTTCTCCCCGTGTTTGCGTGGGTTTCCTCGATCCTAGAAAAAATGTCCATAAAGCAATAACAGAGATAATAATCCCATAAGCAGGGGAAGACACAAATGTTTTGTAATCATTAGATGTTTACAGAACTATAACTCATGAAAATACAGGGCATATAAAAGGCACTATGTCCAATTAAAAGAGAACGGTGGCTAAGTGGTTAGCACTCCTGCCTCACAGGGATGGGGTCATGAGTTCAATTCCTGACCATAGCCTTATCTGTAAGGAGTTTGTAAGTTCTCCCTGTGTTTGCGTGGGTTTCCTCTGGGTGCTCCGGTTTCCTCCCACACTCCAAAAACATACTGGTACGTTAATTGGCTGCTGACAAATTGACCCTAGTCTGTGTGTGTTAGGGAATTTAGACTGTAAGCCCCAATGGGGCAGGGACTGATGTGAGTGAGTTCTCTGTACAGCACTGCGGAATTAGTGGCGTTATATAAATAAATGGTGATGGTGATGATGTGGGACAGAGCAAGATCAAGAGAACAGGTTGAGAAGGAAGAGAAGCAGAGGAGTGAAAGGACCCCAGAGTCTTTGACAGAAATAAAAGTGGACAAAGACTTTAAAATTGTCTGGTATGGGAGAAGGGAGAGCTGCAAGGAGGATATATCATGGCGGAGTAAGTCAATTTTCTCTTTTAAGTAAGAAGTAAAGTGATGAGTGAAGGGGGTGAGAGAAGGAAGTTGATGGTGGAAAATAGGCGACTGGGGTTTTTGGACTGGGAGAAGATAAGGGCTTTGAAGTAGGACTGTTTGGCAAGAGGGCAGCGTAATAGAATGAATTTGAAATGGATAAACTATGTCAGAGTGGAATTTTCTCAGGAGGCGCTCAGCGGAACGGGAGCATCTCTGAAGGCAGCAAGTGCGCTTGGAGTGCTGAGGTAAGGAATGACAGAGGTGTAGTGTGGTGGCAGGGGCAGCTTCATCTACATCTGTGGAGATGGGGGAGTTATAAAAGGAGACTGCTGCATTAAGGCAAGACAAAGAGGAGATGGGAGAAAGGAGTGGTTCATGGGTGGCATAGAAGCAGAAGGGGTCAAGATCACGCAAGTTGCACACATTTAATAAAATAGTCCCTCACTCTCATGATTATTTAAGCCATTAATGAGGCTAAACTGAGCAGTATTTTAGAAGAAAACCTGAAAGTATAATTTAATGAGGGTTAAGTGGCAGGAAGTTAAACTTTAGATGTAACCTTTACATATTTGCACAGTGTATCTTTCTTCGCACATATGTACATTTCAAGTTTGTGGAAGTATCTGCGGAGAACATACAATAGGTGTGCACTTTGATGTGCGACAAGTAGACTTTTCAGGAGCACCAAGGCAAATCCAAGGCAATGTGCACACATTGTGCTATGTATTTTAGACCCATTGTGTGGATTGGCAGTTTCATACCCTTGAGCATGGTGATGTCACATGCCTACTTCTCTGTGAAGCATATTTCAAGGTGCACTCCATGGTCTTTGGAAACACCTCTGTAAATGCAATATGTGCCTAACTTTGCATGTGGACAGATGCTCTGGAAAATTGAAGTGGAGTAGAAACGGTAAAAATGTCACATCAATCTACTACCACTTACTACTGTCCAAGCTACTACCGCTTACTACTGTCCAACCTACTACCGCTTACTACTGTCCAATTTACTACCGCTTACTAATGTCCAATTTACTACCGCTTACTACTGTCCAACCTTCTACCGCTTACTACTGTCCAACCTACTACCGCTTACTACTGTCCAATTTACTACCGCTTACTACTGTCCAATTTACTACTGCTTACTACTGTTCAACCTACTACCTCTTCCTACTGTCCAACCTACTACCTCATACTACTTTCCAACCTACTACCACTTACTGCTGTCCAACCTACTACCGCTTACTACTGTCCAACCTACTACTACTTCCTGCTGTCCAACCTACTACCTCATACTACTTTCCTACCTACTACCACTTACTACTGTCCAACCTACTATCACTTACTACTGTCCAACCTACTACCACTTACTGCTGTCTAACCTACTACCACTTACTACTGTCCAACCTACTACCGCTTACTACTGTCCAATCTACTACCGCTTACTACTGTCCAACCTACTACCGCTTACTACTGTCCAACCTACCGCTTACTGCTGTCCAACCTACTACCACTTACTGCTGTCCAACCTACTACCGCTTACTACTGTCCAACCTACTACCGCTTACTACTGTTCAACCTACTACAGCCTACTACTGTCCAACCTACTACCACTTACTACTGTCCAACCTACTACCTCTTCCTACTGTCCAACCTACTACCTCATACTACTTTCCAACCTACAACCGCAAACTGCTGTCCAACCTACTACCTCTTCCTACTGTCCAACCTACTACCTCATACTACTTTCCAACCTACAACCGCAAACTGCTGTCCAACCTACTACCTCTTCCTACTGTCCAACCTACTACCGCTTACTGCTGTCCAACCTACTACCTCTTCCTACTGTCCAACCTACTACCTCATACTACTTTCCAACCTACTACCACTTACTGCTGTCCAACCTACTACCGCTTACTGCTGTCCAACCTACTACCGCTTACTACTGTCCAACCTACTACCTCTTCCTACTGTCCAACCTACTACCTCATACTACTTTCCAACCTACTACCACTTACTGCTGTCCAACCTACTACCGCTTACTGCTGTCTAACCTACTACCGCTTACTGCTGTCCAACCTACTACCACTTACTACTGTCCAACCTACTACCTCTTCCTACTGTCCAACCTACTACCTCATACTACTTTCCAACCTACTACCACAACTGCTGTCCAACCTACTACCGCTTACTGCTGTCCAACCTACTACCTCATACTACTTTCCAATCTACTACCACTTACTGCTGTCCAACCTACTACTGCTTACTACTGTCCAACCTACTACCGCTTACTGCTGTCCAACCTACTACCGCTTACTACTGTCCAACCTACTACAGCTTACTACTGTCCAACCTACTACCACTTACTACTGTCCAACCTACTACCTCTTCCTACTGTCCAACCTACTACCGCTTACTGCTGTCCAACCTACTACCGCTTACTGCTGTCCAACCTACTACCTCTTCCTACTGTCCAACCTACTACCTCATACTACTTTCCAACCTACTACCACTTACTGCTGTCCAACCTACTACCGCTTACTGCTGTCCAACCTACTACTGCTTACTGCTGTCCAACCTACTACCACTTACTACTGTCCAACCTACTACCTCTTCCTACTGTCCAACCTACTACCTTATACTACTTTCCAACCTACTACCACTTAATGCTGTCCAACCTACTACCGCTTACTGCTGTCCAACCTACTACCTCATACTACTTTCCAACCTACTACCACTTACTGCTGTCCAACCTACTACCGCTTACTACTGTCCAACCTACTACCGCTTACTGCTGTCTAACCTACTACTGCTTACTACTGTTCAACCTACTACAGCTTACTACTGTCCATCCTACTACCACTTACTACTGTCCAACCTACTACCTCTTCCTACTGTCCAACCTACTACCGCTTACTGCTGTCCAACCTACTACCGCTTACAACTGTCCAACCTACTACCTCATACTACTTTCCAACCTACTACCACTTACTGCTGTCCAACCTACTACCGCTTACTGCTGTCCAACCTACTACCACTTACTACTGTCCAACCTACTACCTCTTCCTACTGTCCAACCTACTACCTCATACTACTTTCCAACCTACTACCACTTACTGCTGTCCAACCTACTACCGCTTACTGCTGTCCAACCTACTACCTCATACTACTTTCCAACCTACTACCACTTACTGCTGTCCAACCTACTACCGCTTACTACTGTCCAACCTACTACTGCTTACTGCTGTCCAACCTACTACCGCTTACTACTGTTCAACCTACTACAGCTTACTACTGTCCAACCTACTACCACTTACTACTGTCCAACCTACTACCTCTTCCTACTGTCAAACCTACTACCGGTTACTGCTGTCCAACCTACTACCGCTTACTGCTGTCCAACCTACTACTGCTTACTACTGTCCAACCTACTACCTCTTTCTACTGTCCAACCTACTACCTCATACTACTTTCCATCCTACTACCACTTACTGCTGTCCAACCTACTACCTCTTCCTACTGTCCAACCTACTACCGCTTACTGCTGTCCAACCTACTACCGCTTACTGCTGTCCAACCTACTACCTCATACTACTTTCCAACCTACTACCACTTACTGCTGTCCAACCTACTACCGCTTACTGCTGTCCAACCTACTACCGCTTACTGCTGTCCAACCTACTACCTCATACTACTTTCCAACCTACTACCACTTACTGCTGTCCAACCTACTACCGCTTACTACTGTCCAACCTACTACCGCTTACTGCTGTCTAACCTACTACTGCTTACTACTGTTCAACCTACTACAGCTTACTACTGTCCATCCTACTACCACTTACTACTGTCCAACCTACTACCTCTTCCTACTGTCCAACCTACTACCGCTTACTGCTGTCCAACCTACTACCGCTTACAACTGTCCAACCTACTACCTCATACTACTTTCCAACCTACTACCACTTACTGCTGTCCAACCTACTACCGCTTACTGCTGTCCAACCTACTACCACTTACTACTGTCCAACCTACTACCTCTTCCTACTGTCCAACCTACTACCTCATACTACTTTCCAACCTACTACCACTTACTGCTGTCCAACCTACTACCGCTTACTGCTGTCCAACCTACTACCTCATACTACTTTCCAACCTACTACCACTTACTGCTGTCCAACCTACTACCGCTTACTACTGTCCAACCTACTACTGCTTACTGCTGTCCAACCTACTACCGCTTACTACTGTTCAACCTACTACAGCTTACTACTGTCCAACCTACTACCACTTACTACTGTCCAACCTACTACCTCTTCCTACTGTCAAACCTACTACCGGTTACTGCTGTCCAACCTACTACCGCTTACTGCTGTCCAACCTACTACTGCTTACTACTGTCCAACCTACTACCTCTTTCTACTGTCCAACCTACTACCTCATACTACTTTCCATCCTACTACCACTTACTGCTGTCCAACCTACTACCTCTTCCTACTGTCCAACCTACTACCGCTTACTGCTGTCCAACCTACTACCGCTTACTGCTGTCCAACCTACTACCGCTTACTACTGTCCAACCTACTACCTCTTTCTACTGTCCAACCTACTACCTCATACTACTTTCCAACCTACTACCACTTACTGCTGTCCAACCTACTACCGCTTACTGCTGTCCAACCTACTACCGCTTACTGCTGTCCAACCTACTACCACTTACTACTGTCCAACCTACTACAGCTTACTACTGTCCAACCTACTACCACTTACTACTGTCCAACCTACTACCTCTTCCTACTGTCCAACCTACTACCTCATACTACTTTCCAACCTACTACCTCATACTACTTTCCAACCTACTACCTCATACTACTTTCCAACCTACTACCGCTTATTACTGTCCAATCTACTACCACTTACTACTGTCCAATCTACTACCATTTATTACTGTCCAACCTACTACCACTTAACGGCCACTAATTTTATTCACTTAACTTTTCAGTTTTTTCTGTGTACACTTTTGAGGTTGGCTTTTCTTTTAATACAATTGTTTTGTTTAATAGGAAAGTTCTGATTTAACACTAAAATAAAACCTACAATTGAGTAAGTTTACAGGTGGACCAGAGTAGAGGCCAAATTAGGTTACTCAAATTAGGACAAATTTACCAACAAATATTGTAATAAAAAAGCACTTTTTATTCATTTACACAGGACAGGAATATGCAAAGAACTGTGAGAGCAGCTGAGCGATCTGCAGAGCAGAATGTCCCTCATTGAGCACTGCAGAGCAGCATGTCACTCATTAAGCACTGCAGAGCAGAATGTCCCTCATTGAGCACTGCAGAGCAGCATGTCACTCATTAAGCACTGCAGATCAGTATGTCACACGTAGCACTGCAGAAAAGTAGATTATACTGTACATTGCAGAGCGGGAAGCCATAATTGCACTGCAGAGCAGTATGTCACATTGTGCACTGCAGAACAGTATGTCATTCTGAATTATGCAGCGCAGCTGGTCGTATCGGCAGACTGCTGAGCAACATGTTCCACTGAACACTGCAGAGCAGTTTGTCACACCATGCACTGCATACCAGAATGTCACACATTGAGCACTGCAGAGCAGCAGATCATACCAGCACTGCAGAGCAGTATGTATCCCCACCACTGCAGATCACTATGTTACACAAAGCACCGCAGAGCAGTATGTCACACTGACCACATAGTATGTTCCACTGCAGGCACCACAGTGTCATATGCACAGTAAATGTTTACTGTATAATAAAGCATTATGGCACTAAGGATTGCAGAGCAAAAATGAGTGGTGCACTGCATTGCAGCACATCACTGTCATACTGTACACTTCACAAAGAGTAGCAATCTGCAGACCACTCTGGTTCACAGTGTCACTGGACCAGACATTGAGGGAAGACATTAGACCAGCAGAGCCAGAAATACAGACACTGTTGTGCAGACTCAGTGTATATACAAACATATATATTCATATAAACATATAGGTATGTATATGTATACATAACACATAAGTTAGAGGCTGAGGTATAACATGTCAGGGAGAGGTAACTCCCATCAGGAAGCTTTGTGTTTAACTCCCTGCATGCCAGGGCCTGACCAGAGACACGTTTCTGCATGCGATGGAAATATCTCTTGGCAATGCACTGCAGGCTGATCTGGCAGTGAGAGGGTTAAGAGGTGCAGAGAGCTTTTAGTCCTTAAATTAGTCCTTTAAATTAGTCCTTTAAATTCCACATTCATTATAGTGCCATATTGTCTTTCATTCTTGGGTCTCATCTGACAACGGCTACCTCTAAAGTTGTATTTCTTCACACGGTTTTAAAGACGGCAGCAACACTTGCAGGTGATGAGACTCAGCTGTAAACCTTACATCCACTTAATGTTTAGGTATGAGAGATTTTATCATGCACACAAATTATCACAGGAGCACTTCAGGCTAACCAGAGGAATGAAGGAAACGTTTCCATCCTGAAACTTATAATAGAGAAGAGATGAGTAGGCACAAAATTTAACCTTTTTCCACCCCAAATTCAGAGCTGGCAACACAAGAAAGTATTGGCCCTTTGCTTGGTTGATCCTCGAAAAAGTCTGTTCCACTGTTTGTCCCACAGACTTACTCTGTGATGTCAATCGTTTCCCATATAATAAGCTGGATTCTTATAAATATTGAGTCAGTCCACAAGACTGCTCCACTGTCAGTAGGCAACGAGCAATTTTTTTAAAAAACATGGGAAAGTTGATGTACTATCATAGTGCAAACAGAATAACTTGTTTTCGTAAAACTTACATATTCTACATTTATACCTGAAATGGAACCTATTACAGAGGCAAAAAATACCCTTTATTCATTATATATTGCCTTGCACACATATCAAGAAATCAGTGTCCTCTGTTCCCCCATTGGCCACGGGTGAGGGCCTGTAAAATAGCACCTCCCTGGACGCTAATAGCTTAAGCTGTGCTATGTTCTCCGAAACGCTGGAGAGGTAGGAGAGCCTTGAGTTATTGGAGGAGGCCAATCTAGATGAGCACAGAGCAGTATGCAACCCTGACTCAGAAGCCGAGCTGAACTATTACAATACAGAGAGAACTGTTACAGGCTCTCACTGTTTTGAACAAGAGGACAGAAGTACACCATTTATACTTGTATATTGTACAATGCACTATGTAATATAAAGGACGAGTACCCACTTGTGTTATGCAAACACCAGTGATAACACAAATTAAACATAATCACATTTGACATGTCATGGTAACCGGAGCTTGCACTTCAAGGACTCCCCATTGATTCCCTTGTGGTCACTTGCAGTGAACATAACTATATAGAACAGGCAGCATCCCAAAGACACCACGCACGTCCTGACCACAAGAACAGGGTTTAGGATGACATTGAAACCAGTAAGTAAGAGGCCTACAATTCCAACATCCACTGATAGGTTCTCTTCAAAACAGACAGCTTCTACTGCTAGCATGGACAGCTGTAAACATTTTATGTGGTACAATGTAGTGGTACAATCAAATGGCAAACAATATCTATAGAGAACGTTTAACGCCTCATACACTTGCAATGGCAAGTAACTTCCAAAATTACAACAAGAAAAATAGGAGCATGATCAACAAAACAAAACTGCAATGGAAACTACGCATTTTTTCTAAATGATAAAGTTATTTTTTAATGATGGTTTCACCCTGTCGTCCTTCCTGTGATGCATAAAACGTAAAATTAAGTTTATAAAACCTGTGGCTAATGCTTCAAGGCGAGTGTCTTCCCCTAACCTTGGGTATTTTAGCCCTATTGTTGTTCTTTTTTTCTGGCTGGTAGTAACCAATCAGAACTTTATTTTCTAGGGAAGCTTACATATAACTGATTAAATCAAATACTGCTTGATAGGCAGCTATGGTTTACCAAACAAGGAACTTTATGCTGACTTCTTGTTCAGATACTGCACCATGATAGTACATCGCCCTTTAACCTACAAGATGACAATAATAGGGAGCATTATTTCATACTATAATGGTAAACCTGTACCAAATAGGAGTGTATTTCAGATCATAAATGTAAGAGTCCTTTTAACGTTGTTTAGATCAAAAGAAAACAACCTGTGGCTCTCTAGCTGTTGTGGAAGTATAGGTTCCAACAAGTCATGGCAGCCATAGGTGGGTGTGTCATTCTGGGACTTGTAGTTCCATAAGTGCTGGGAGCCACAGGGTTCCCAAACCATTGTACAGTGGAATGTGTTCTTCTCAGTGTGCAGTGTGTAGTGTTCATTAATGGTGTCTAGGTCATCAACATCATTATACTGTGCAAACAGTTGCAATTATTAAATAACCCATTGTGTTCATTATCAGTGAATCTCATTGTATAACAAGGTGTGTTCACAATCAGTAATTATACTGAATTCCATACATGAGTATATAGATACTCATGATCACAACATGTGTTCATCAACAGTGTATAAATACTGGGGATATTCTCTATGACCATTAGTGTGTGTAGCTTTTTCGGGATCCCAAAACTCAGCATCTTTATATCCTGGAGCCCCAAAATGAGTAATGGTGGGCTGTTGTTAGATCTTGCTGTTCTCAAGATGGGAGTCAATATGTTTTATTAGAATGTCATCTGGGTATCCAACAGGAAAGGCCAACTGGCAGAGCGGACAACTTCTTACCTCCGAGTCCACTGTCTCCATCAGTAACTGCATAAATAAAAGCATAGAAAGGGAAGGGGGAGTGGACGAAATGAGAAGAGAGATGGGAAAAAAATATATACTTTTAATATATATTATTTTTGGATATTTTTATTATTTATAATGACTTAAGCGATTATCCTATATCACTAAAGAACTGGAATTATAGGACCTCAGTAACTAAAATACTTGTATAGAAGAGCTAATAAAACATTAACAATTTTAAGTTGACATTTCAGGAGCCTATCAAAATGTAAGATTTGTTAGATAACTTTGTGATTGTGGGGGTTTTGTTCTATACAGAACAGGCTTTTTGTCAATAAACCAATTAAAGGACACTGCAGACTATTTTAGCATATACTGCCTGATAATAGAGAACAATAGCTTGAATTTGCGGGCAGCACGGTGGCTTAAGCTAGGTACACACTACACGGTTTTCGTCCAATAATCGGCTGAATCAGCCGACATACGACCACTCGTTCAAAAGTCGGATCAGTGTGTCTAGTGACACGATGGTCGAAAGTCTGCCCAAATGAACAATTGTCGCCTCATTTGTTTGGTCATACCGTTAAATATTTTCGTTCCAATCTCGTTTCCGTTGTGTAGTGTGTATAACTTCCGACCGATCCACAACAGTGAGTACGAAATTACAGTCATTGCTCACGACAACATGGCTGTAAAAAGTCGCTTATGGGACAGCTGCTCTTCCCTTTATCGTCTAAAACAAGGCTAGTGTGTATGCAGTCCATGGACCGAGCGATCGGACCATCGATCGCATGTAAAATCGATCGGCATAAAAAGTTGGTGGAAAATTCTGCAGTGTGTACCCAGCTTAAGTAATTAGCACTTCTGCCTCACAGCACTGGGGTCTTGAGCTCGATTCCCGACCATGGCCTCCAGAGCACCCGGAGGAAACCCATGCAAACACGGGGAGAACATACAAACTCCTGTGTGGAGTTTGTATGTTCTCCCCGTGTTTGCGTGAGTTTCCTCCAGGTACTTCGGTTTCCTCCCACATTCCAAAAACATACTAGTAGGTTAATTGGCTGCTATCAAATTGACCCCGGTCTCTCTCTGTCTGTCTGTGTATGTTAGGGAATTTAGACTATACGCTCCAATGGGACAGGGACTGATGTGAGTGAGTTCTCTGTACAGCGCTGCGGAATTAGTGGCGCTATATAAACAGCTGATGATGATAATGATTTGGCTTCACAACAAACTAGTGTTAATTTTTACAGCTGCTTCTTTCAATAATACATGAATACAATGTGTATTGTTCTAAATTATTTTAGCTTGTTAATGCTCTACTACAACTTGCTCTACAATTTTACTAATGTGCTTCACCCCAGCAGGAGCCTCAGGCTCCATGCAACCGTTTCTCCCAGCGCTCTGATAGTCCTATAATACAGAACTAGTAAATCAATATTTGCCTTTTTAAAATGGAAGTGGCGGAGGGGGTGGGATGTGATTGAGACTGAGGACCAATTATATTCCACATTCTCTTGATTGCGTGTTGCGATTGGTGCTCCATCTCACAGACCCCATCACCCAGAGGAGCCCAGGAAAAAAGGCTTAATGGGAGAAGCATGTTAGTAAAAATTTATAGTAGTTGGTAGTCACTGTAATTATGTTATTAGTTGCAATTAAAAAGTAGTCACTTCTAGTAGTCGCCTCCAGGTTTGTACCAGCAGTCTTTATAGGATCATAGCTCTACCTGGTGATTTGCAATATATTATAACCTCACAACGGTAATAGAGACAAATTATGCCACAATCCCTATCACCATGTCAAGCACATTTCTGGACCTCCAGAATTGTGGAATATGTGTTATTTTAGATGAATAACTTTTTTTGTTCAATCCCACAAACAGACAACACAACTAAACATATGTAACAATACATTTACTGTGTGTCATTGCGGTACATTCTTCTATATTAATCTTTTTTACTTGTCTGCATGATCTTATCCACTTTATGAGGAGCTTTACCTATTAATGAATGTTAATGAGAGCAGTGGTCAAAGTGGAAATTTAGAAGTGTCAGTATGGAAAATGTAAGTAAATGGAAATTGATAGTTTAACAATGAGGGCTGTACGAGAAGTGGCGGATGCCAGGCCACTGCAACCACTGAATAAGAGTAAATATCCCATTTATTGGCAGAAGCATGCTCAGTGTGCTTCCAAGAAACTTTCTGTGACATCATCAAACTGCCAGCTTTAAGTATATTGGCTCTGAATGATCACATGAGATTAGTGTCACCAGGGCCATCTTAACAACATTATGGGCCCCCGGGCATAGCAGTGCACCGGGGCCCCTATATATATATATATATATATATATATATATATATATATATATATATATATATATAGATAGATAGATAGATAGATAGATAGATATAGATATAGATATATAGAGATAGAGATAGATAGATGTACTTGCTCAGTGACCCTTGAAGGTTTTTTTTCAGTTGGTTTTTTTTCAGGATTATTTATTCTAATTAAGAGCCCTACCTATGGGGCCCCCTTGTCCGTGGGCCCCCCGGGCACCTGCCCATCGTGCCCAATGGAAAAGATGGCCCTGAGTGTCACTGGATATTCAGTCCACACCAACAGCTGATTTATATAATGCCTAGTGCATTATAACAGAAAGTATAGGAGAAAGAGGCCCGATTACAATTTTTTAATAAAACTTATGTTAATAAGTGTACATTGCAAGTAGACTTTTACTGAGGCAGTGCTATTAATTGTCAATATTGTTGTTAATAAAGGTACTGTTAGCATTAGGACAGCTTACTGTCAGTCATTTCTATTGGTCAGGTGTTGCATTGATAAAAAAGCACTTAGCAAGCCTTTTGGATGCTGAAATAAAATAATTCAATGAGAGCCATAGCACAGCAAACATTAATTCTTTTTGGAATACATTAGAAAAAAGAAACCTTGGATGCATTTTGTAATCAACTAAATTGAAGGCAGGATTGCAAAATACATACATCTCATTAGAACCGCAAATAAAAAAAAAAAAAGTCTGATTGCAATTTTCTGGGCAAGTAGAATTCTTGAACAAAGTTTTATGGACATATGAAACATATTTAAACAAATATAAACCTCTATCAAAGTGGTGGTAAGATGAAACTCTGGAGGAAGAAAGGAACTGCAGTTTGTACAAAGCAAACCTTTTAAAATTCACTAACATACTGGAGGTAATGTCATGGATTGGGCTTTTCTGAATGCCTGACTGTAGCAGAGTGACTTTAAGTGTACAGAAACCTCTCATCTGCCTTCAGACTCATTAGTTAACGCTTCATCCTGAAGTGCTGAATGCAACCAATAAGTTAATGAGGTGTAAAAGTAGAAATTCTGACTGGCTAAGTAAATCTCCTGGTATAAAACGATTAATTATTACTAATAATCTTAATACAGATTACATTTAAATTATCTGAATTTGAAACACCAGTAAGAAATCAAATTATACAAAAAAAACCTACTATATGTACAAAAGTATTCAGTCTGTGCCTTTACCTGGTCATTAAACTCACTGTGATTTCTAATCTCCTTATACTGTACATTAGATGACAGTTTATCCAGTTAATGAAAGACAACTCTAGTGGCTTCTGCTGCCTTACAGCCACTGACAGGCACAGTATCTATCAGTATCTTTCATTATTCCTAATAGAAGAGTGCTAAGATCTTATGTATGCCTTGTCTTTCAGTTTTAAATTCATGGGATCCCTTGGGAAAGTGCACTATTTTCAGGAACACCTAAAAATGTACATTTTCTCTTATACCACTGGTGCACTTGACTGTGAACACTATGCAATCCCCCCTAGCTCCCGAATTCTTACATTGATGGAAGGCCAGGACTGTGCATGTTCTGCACGGGAGTAGGATGCCGACATTCTTCTGCTTGCCACATCAGGAATGGGGAACCCCGCACAAAAGGAAGCACAGCGTACAGCGCCAGGCTCTGGACTGGGTGGGGATGGGGGACTCCACTCCTCCTCATCAGAGGATTGCTGTGGGGGGTCCTGGAAGCAGGGGATAGTAGGTGGGCTGCCTGCATACCCCTCATTGTAGGACCGCTGCTTGGGCAATGTTGCTGTTCCTGCTGGTATCCATAGGGAGCGGGGTGTCCGTGGATACAGAGCCGGCTCACTGATCTCAGAATAGCTACGGCGAGCCTGGAAAGATGCTTTTGCCTGATGAGCTGACGGCTTAGAATATGAAATCTCAGTGCCCAAAGGGGATGGGCATGGCGAGGGTACAGGAGATCTACGTGAGGGAGACGAAGGTGGCACCGGGGAGCGGCGCTGGTGAACTGGAGACTGGGGGACAGGGGATCTTCTCTGTGAGATGGGAGAGGGGCACTGTGGGACCGGGGAGCGGCGCTGTGAGGATGGAGAGTGACGGAGAGAGGAAGGAGAGTGTCGAAGTGGGCAAGGGGAATGACGAGGTGGAGGAGAGTGTCTCTGTCCTGGAAAAAAATTAAAATGTTATAAAAGTGAAGCACAAACCTTATGTTAACTGCAGATATTGCTATAACTAGACTCACACCAAAAGGGTGTTTATTACATTATTATAGTGTTTGAATGTCCTTTGGAGGGGGACCATGTCTGGTATGGGGCAGGGGTTCTCCTGAATCAACCCCCAGGGCTAGATTTACTAAACTGCTGGTTTGAAAAAGTTGAGATGTTGCCTATAGCAACCAATCAGATTCTAGCTGTCATTTATTTAGTGCACTCTACAAAATGACAGCTAGAATCTGATTGGTTGCTATAGGCAACATCCCCACTTTTTCAAACCCGCAGATTAGTAAATATACCCCTTAATCTATTTTAGTAATTTACAGTAATAGTATCAAGAAGGAAATCAGCATTTCCTGCAAAGGTGTAGTTATCAGATAGCAAACAATAGACACAAAATTACCTGCAATGTTGTGCCTATTGTACAAACAAAGTACAGTCAATAAAAATATATACATTTCCCACATTCATGTAGTTACACATGCCCTTTGCTTTGCAGAAGAGAAGCTATGCGCAAGACCAAGGTGGCTATGTGGACATGCATGTATTTCAGCTGGATGGCGGGTTAACTGGGCTGATCTTTAGTTATAACTAGGCATCTAGCACAGTGCAAAATCACTCGGCCAAATATCTATATGAACAAAGGGTGAACCTGGAGGCTTATCTGTTAATTAAAATCTGCTGATCTTTTATGGAGTGCGACTAGGCAGGATTTTTACTCTTGATCAGAAGTGATGATTGAATGACATACAGACCTTCTTACTACTTGAGGTGAGTTGAGCAGTAAGGATGTGAATAGCAATGCATAATTTGCAGGTTCATTAATTTGGCAAATTATCAAATTGACTTTTATGTTCAGTTGATTTTGTACTTCTGCTATATAAAATATCTTTATCTACTTCACTTCAGTTTTTCCATATCTACAAATCTCTTAGGTTATGTACTGACGAGCACATGTATGTACCAATGGTACATTGCCCTGCATCAGAAGGTAAACTCTGTGTGGACTGGTGATTTATTGATCAAATGAGAAATGCTTTCTCTGCACTCACTGTGTTCTATAAATATACAGACAACGCGTTTCTCAATAGATCACCATTTTAAAGTGTGTTGAATGCAGTGCAGAGAACTGTGCCAGAGATGTATATATAAATGCCCATGAATAAGAAGGGCTAGTGACATCAATACATCGGGGCCATTGTGTGGCAACCATGCTGCTATGTGTAAATGGTAAGAAATGGCTGGTAATGCTGGACATTGTTTGAGGGACTGTGGGCCTGAATTATTAAGGATCTTAAATGAAGAGGATCCTTATTTCAGTCTCCTGGACAAAACCATGTTACAATGCAAGGGGTGCAAATGAGTGTTTATATTTGATAGCTTATCTGTACACTGAAATGTAAAGTTGATATTTGTGTGCTGCATGAAGAAACAGTCAGTATTTAACTTATGTACAAAACAGAAGACTCATTTGCACCCCTTCATTGTAACATGGTTTTGTCCAGGAGACTGAAATAAGGATCCTCTTCATTTAAGATCCTTAATGAATCAGGCCCAGTATTTGTATCTTTTATACTAAACAGTTTTTCTATATGTCATTTCCTAGTTTAGATGGTGTGTAAAATACTGAATGTTTCCCACCTGCTTGGTCCTCCAGCAGTGACCTCAGAATCTGGCTTTGCAGTGTGGTAAGGTCCCGCAGACGGTAAAGTTCCTCTGTCAGTTCAGTGTAAGCCAGGGCCAGATTCACCCTAGTAATGTAACAAAAACACCTCTAACATTTACACAATAACTAGATTCAGACAGACACATTGAAATGCACATTACATGCTGTTGTTTTATCACATGTAAAACTTTGCAGTCATTAACGTAAGAAAAATACAAAGAACAACAATGGTAAAGACAGGTTATTTATAGAATATCCCCCATAGACTTCCAAACCTTCCACAAAGTGGCTTCATATTTATATGTGTCTGTTCCCCACTTATCTCGTGACTGCATATTGAAATATCATCTTCTTAAATCACTATTCTCCAGCGCTATTCCTGAAGCACATACACAGCCACATAACACACTGTCAGAAAGCCACAGAACAGATTATCATCTCCAGGTCCTTAATCAGACATAAGAGAGGTAGCCTCATTAAAGTAAACCTATCATCTCTTCATAAAAACCACACTGGTGTCTAAACTATCAAATATCTATTTGTATGTTAAAAACAAAATGGAAATTGTATGTTACCTTCACAGGGGACCAGTTTACTTTTTATACTGTTAGAATGCATGGTGAGTCTGTCTCCTCACTCTCATTTTAATTCAGTACCAATGGTGGAAATGGAAGTAACAGATTAAAAAAAAATGGAAATAACTAAGATGTGGCTTAACACTGGAGCCTGCAGAATAGATATCCACACAGCTCCACATACTGGCACTTTAACTTTGGCAAAAACTGCCTGCAGCCTACCGGTCACCTAATACCATCAACAGTGGCTCCAGCAGACATCAGAGGATCTGACACCAGCTTACATACCTCGCAGTCCCGATTCTATTCCGTCAATGTGGACTCGCAATGTGTGTCAAGCAAAATAAGGGGCAGGCCTAACCTGCCTCTGGGACTAGTCTTTGTACCAACTTATTTGAGCTCCATGTGTGCACTACTTACCAGGTCACCTAACATTAGCTGGACAGCACCCCTCTAGCGCTACCCTGCATTTTCTCCACAATTGCAGCCATGATTAAGGCTGCAATTCCTTCCTGATTGGAGTTGTTATCAGTTGAAGTGACCAGGTAAATGGAACAAAATGAGGGGTTTATTGTGTAGTTTCAATGACAAGCTGGCAACTGTAATTCTCCTGATCCTGGACCCTTTTCTTATTAAATCTAACTGACAAACATCACACAAATCTCCTGGAAAGATTCACAAAGAGATCATCTTCTATTCAAAACCACCAGGATGTTCTTAATAATTGGACAAGGCGGAATAACTTAAAGATTAATTGGATCCTGGAGCTGACATCACAGAGATATGAAGTGGGTGACGTCACATCAAGAGGATGAGCAATGTCTCTACTTACAGTCCGTTAAGTTGCCAGTTTTTCAGTTAAATGCTACAACATGTATATATAAAACTCCCAGTATATGTAACCCAGGATCACACAAGTTCACCTTATTATTCAAAGAACTGAGTTACAGAGTAAATCCTCTAGCAAGAATAGAAAAGTAATTTGCACCCCTTGCATTGTAACATGGTTTTGTCCAGGAGACTACTTACTCAATTTATTTTACTTAACTTTCCTTCATGAATCAGGCCCATGGACATTAAATGGGTTACTGTATTGTATATTTAATCTTTACTACAAACATATTGTGCATGTATAATTGTCTGTCTTTGCTAATATTGTATTAGATTAACCAGCCTATGTTCGATAAATCTCACACCAAAAGGGTGTTTATTACATTATTATAGTGTTTGAATGTCCTTTGGAGGGGGACCATGTCTGGTATGGGGCAGGGGTTCTCCTGAATCAACCCCCAGGGCTAGATTTAGTAAGCTGCGGGTTTGAAAAAGTGGTAATGTTGCCTATAGCAACCAATCAGATTCTAGCTTTCTTTTATTTAGTACCTTCTACAAAATGACAGCTAGAATCTGATTGGTTGCCATAGGCAACATCCCCACTTTTTCAAACCCGCAGCTTAGTAAATCTAGCCCCCAGTGTTTATATTCCAGAAACACAACCCAGGGAAGGAATTCAGGTCTAGGTGGTAGCACTTTGGGGCACATTTATCAATGTTCACATAAAGCGAAAAATAGTTTTCAATCCTTATCGCTGTTGATAAGGATTGAACTATTTCTCAAATTTATGCTCTTCGGAGCAGAGCTGACAGCACTGACATTTTTCAATTATGATAATGTACGCCAGCTTGGGATCTTGTTAGATTGCGAGAGGGAGCAGTCACCATACTATTGAATGGTGATTGCTCCCAAAAACTAAAAGGAATGCAAAGCAGCAGATATCCAGGATATATGCTGTGATGCACTGTTCTTAAATATGCGGGACACACAGAGGGACGTGTATTTCACGGTAAGTGCATGATAGTTTCCCATCACCAGTTGTTAAATAAAGACTTAAAGGGGAGAAACACTTCCTCAGTTCCTATTTACAGTCACCCAGCCTTTTACATGTAACGGCCCAAAAGGGTGTTACATACATATTGCTGATAAACACCCTAAGTCACAGGACCCTGCACAGATAAGGAATGTGATATCACATCTCCATTGGATTTACTGTTACAGTAATATACACTTTGTTTGTTTGGTACAATACGCTGCCCTACTTCATTTATATAAATGTACGGTCTCTGAGATCAACAGCAGAATATCAAATGTGTCTCTAGTTCACCCCCTTTAATATATGGTTTAGCTAGAGCTTCACTTGTAATTTCATCTACATCATTTTCACACACTCATCTTTATCCCTTAATCGTCCTCTCTGTTACAATACTGAAATTACTCTATTGACCTCATTGTCAACTCCCATTTTTGTGAGCTACTAAAATGATAACAACTGTACTCCCTTTCTCCCTGAGCTTTTATAGGGCAATAGGGGGGCACACAAGGCTCTCCCTAATTCTTGTGCCACTTTATAGAATGTGGACAAGATAGGGGGCAGGGAGGCCAATAGACTAATGGAGCATCATCCTTGGGCTTAGGATTTGTAGTACCAGTTTTAGACTTAAACAGTGAGGTTCACCTTAATAATCGTTGATGTTTTGCTATATCTGCTGTAGGTGTTCTCTAGTCTTACAGGTTTCATGTTCAGTTGCTAAGGACCAGACAAAACTTGTTATAACAGATTCACGTCATTTAAAAGGGCAACAGTCACATTGCTGCTATTAAGTGGGCAATGCGAGGACCCGGCGGCTCTACAGTGTTTTTTAAGAAGGGTTGGACATTATACAGCCGACAGGTCCTCGCATTGCCCACTTAATAGCAGCAATGTATCTGATGCCACTTTAAATGACGTGAATCTCAGTGCTGGCATGGTCTCGAGCTTTAAAGCAGCCTTGCCGGAATTCTTCTCTGTCACTTTTGCTTGAAATCTGCATTTTGTAGATGTCGCAATTACAGCAATCGACATTTTACTATCGCTCTAACTCTGCCCCCTGTCCCCATCCTCTGCTCTCTGTCCCCATCCTCTGCCCCGCGCCAGGCGCCAGCCATAAAAAAAAAAAAGAACACAGAAACTTACCAATCCAGCGGGCGCCGGGACCCAGCAGCCTCCTCTCTCCCTGCTAGGTCCCGGCACCCGACGGATTGGTAAGTTTCTGTGTTCTTTTTTTTTTTATGGCTGGCCCGGCCTGCGGCACCCCAGTGACAGCACCGCGGCACCCCTGGGAGCCGCGGCGCACAGTTTGGGAACCGCTGCTCTACACCAAGTCCAGGACAGAGATGGGTAGTTAATAAGTTTCCTGGTTTTAATCTATTATTTATATTATTATCCTTTATTTATGAAGGGCTGACATATTACATGGCGCTGTACATTGATCAAGAGACAAACACAGTACATATAGTAACATGAAACGGAAGGTAAAGGTGACTCTGCCCAAAACTGCTTACAATCTAATAAGTGTGCAGAACATCTGATACAATTGTAGTTGCTGGTGGGGAGAGGATGTGTGGCTGTTACAAGGCAGGAGCAACAATAGAGACTGGCATCTGTGTGCAGTTACGGTGGTATGGTATAGTTGGAATGCGTAGGGACATTGTGGCAGAGACATGAAAGATGGAATTATCTGTTTATGATGGGAAGATGAAGAATGCTTCATAAAATAATCACATATTATCTTGTGAACTGAGCCAGAAACATTGGAGTATCTTAGTTTTACTTAGAGAAGATAAAAAGAGAACAGATAGAAAGTGAAACGTAGACCAAGGGACATGGAGGACCTAAAAAAAATCTGCTCCCCGGCCTAGCACTGTTCACCAGGGAACTAGTCCAGGGCTCTCCTTATGAGGCTCTCCAAGGCATTTTAACACCCTACCTTCCCTGACTATGTACTTAAAGAGCACTGAACTAGTTTGTGGGTCTAGGTAACGACATGTAGCAGTAGGTTCAGCATCATGCACGGTGGCTTAGTGGTTAGCACTTCTGTCTCTCTGCATTAGGGTCATGAGTTCAATTCCTGACCATGGCCTTATCTGTGTGAAGTTTGTGTGTTCTCCCTGTGTTTGTGTGGGGTTCCTCTGGGTGTTCTGTTTTCTCCCCACACTCCAAAAACATACTAGTAGGTTTATTGGCTGTTATCAAATTGACCCTATTCTGTGTGTGTGTTAGGGAATTTAGACTGCAAGCTCCAATGGGGACAGGGACTGATGTGAGTTCTCTGTACAGCGCTGTGGAATAAGTGGCGCTATATAAATAAATGATGATGTGTTAATAGAGGCTGCAGGCTCAGTCAGGAAGTAACTAGATGGGGAAATAATGAATTAACATTTAGCAGATGGATTGGAAGCAATGTTAGGTGCAGTAGAGTTTATCACTTGGGGGCTTATGTAATAACATGATGCGTTGTGCAGGAATGTACTGTTAACCATAGCTAACAATCAGATGTTCACTTTAATTTTATGTGCTGCAATAGGAAAAAATTAAATTAGATTTTGAAAAGTTTCTACTGTAACAGCACATTTGTGACACTGCACCATGTATCTAACTAAGCCCCTGTGCACCAATTACCATATCCTACCCAGGTAAGGAGTATGTTATCTAATGTTGGTCAAACTGAGATAATGATATTTATTGGAGCCATAAACATAAAATATCCAATTGTAAAAAGAATTGCCAGCAAATATACAAACATATTACCATTTGCGTGAGTGGACAAGAAACTTTTTTTCAGTAGAGAGTGGTAAAAGTAGAAAGAAGTAAACCTAAGCTCGCATGTACATAAATAAATAGAAAAAAAACACACACACAGGGCACATCCTGTCCTCCGGGTGTGATATAGGCAGCTCTACAAGTGGTTTTATTTATATCTGCCATCTGTGGGTTACATTGAAAAGTATGTGTGTGGTTACAGTGGAAATACTTCATAGTAAGTCATAAAGAATTGTATAGTAAGTACAACAAATAATGTTTGATGTGATGAATTAATAATGGATGTCACTGTCTGGGAATGTATTTATTTATTTATTGTTTATATAGCACCAATAATATTATGCAGCACTGTACTGAGAATATATAATCATTCACATAAGTCCCTGCCCCAGTGGAGCTTACAATCTAAATTCCCCATCACACACACACACACATGGGTCTTTTGTTTTCAGTAGTCAATTAACCTACTATTATGTCTTTTGTACTGTGGGTGGAAACCCAAGCAAACACGGGGAGAACATACACAGATAGGGCCCTGGTTGTGATTGAACACATGTCCCCAGCACTGTGAGGTAACAATTTTAACTACTATGCCAGTGTGGTATTTTAGTGAAAGTAGTTAGATTATCCTCTGTATTAACCAGCTGATTGGTGTATGTGCGCTCCTTTGTTAGGATAGCTCCTAGCAGTCTAATTGGCTAAGAGCGCCAGGCATCTGCTTGCAGAGTGACCTCTCATTGTCTTTTGAAGTCCCACATCAGGTGCTGTCTAAGGGGTAGATTCAATTAGTCATGGATAAATTACTGTAGTAACGGTAATAATGTGCAGCTATTACCGTAGTAACAGTAATAGTGCGCAGGCCGCATTGTTCTAAAGAACACCGCAGCTAATTGAATCTACCCCTAATTGTTCTTTCCCCGCCCTTTGTGATTTTTTTTTTAACTCAATTTTTTTTTCATTGAAATTTCCAATGAAAAACCATACATAAACAATTATAGTTTAAATGGCAGTTAAACAGATCAGGTATCTTAAACACATACTCAACATACTCTTTGTGATTTTCACTTAGTGAGATGTTGTTTATTGTGTTAACTCATACAAAAACTATTATGCTGATATTTCACAATTAGCACTAGATTCTATCGACCTGAGTCATTAAGGAGAGCAAAGCAAAAATGAAAGGGAGTACATTTGCTTCTGGACAAACCATGTTACAATGCAAAGGGGTACAAATTAGTTTATTATTTTGCACTTAAGGAAAATAATGGCTGCTTATTCATGTAGCACACAAATACTTGATAGCTTTATTTTTAGACTGAAATTTAAACCTGACCTGGGACATGCCCTACCCCAACTATAAATCTGTCTCCACGTTTTAAATCCCCCCTCCCCAATGCAACATGGTTTTGCCAAGGTGCAAATGTACTCCTTTTTTTGCATTGCTCTCCTTAATGAATCAGGCCCAATATGTATAACCAGAGCCGAAACTATAAATTTTAGTGCATGTGTCAAGAAAGAAAACTAACAGCCTCTTGCTCTTAAATTTAACCAAATTAACCTAAAATATTAATTCCCTGTGCCCCCACTACAGCTTTGCACCATGGGCAGTTGCCCTAGTTACAGCCAGGTGTATAATTATAATTAAAGCTGATAAAAACAATTTCACTGAATAGAAAATAAAACCGGGCGATATAATGTGCTATGGGCATATATTAGAGGACAATCATTATGTACACTAGCCATATGGCAATTAGAATCTTCATTCATATAACTGCTGTCTTAAGGAGGGGGGTTCAAGCCAATAGGCAAATCAGGTTCTCCAATCACTTTTGTACTGCAATTCCCAAGTCATGTATGTTTCATAAATATGACAATTGGCATTTGCTAAATGAATATTCTAAATTAATATTTCAACTTATAAATGCATATAGTCTGAGGCAATTTTATTCCCTTAATATTTCAGTATTTTTAATGATAGTTTATATGATAGTTTCACATGTATTCGGTTTCCTTATGGCTTTAGCAGTCCCACTGTGGTTTCTGTACAGTTCTCAGTCTGATGATTAATATGGTCCTTGCATGTCATTGAGATTATTGATCGTACAATTTATTGCATCTACAGAGTAGTAGACAAAGTATCAGACTAAGATGGACTATCCTTGCTTGCTGTGTTTCTATTGTTAATTTTGGAAGCAGTGGAATATATTTACAATATACTATAAATTGGCTAAATTGAAAGATGTATATTTTTTTTCAAGCCCCTGAATGGTTACTAAAGTGAAAGCTAATTAATTTACCCAAAATATGATAGAGGGATTTCCTGAGTAGGGTGATATGTGTATTTTATTCAAAGTATGACATTATTATATCTGAGGAAATCTTGAGGGAACCATTTGACCCCTTGAACGGTCAGAGGA
Source organism: Mixophyes fleayi (assembly GCF_038048845.1). Lineage (NCBI taxonomy): Eukaryota > Metazoa > Chordata > Amphibia > Anura > Limnodynastidae > Mixophyes > Mixophyes fleayi. The sequence continues at coordinate 163,312,789 of NC_134407.1, forward strand.
GACACTACTAGGTTTATGTAATTTGCAGTGGAGATCATTTACAAAGTGCACAGCAAACCAAGAGTGCCCTTACATAGAGATGGAAATATCTCCAGAGACACACGATGCAAAGTCCAAAATCCTATGACTTTAGAACCACCGCTATTTTACCCTAAAATATGCAGACCAGCAGTGAGCAGGGCAAATCGGTAGTGTTCGCCTAAATAGTCCTTGTTAAATAGACTTCCCCAGGCAAAGCTTTGCGTGAGGCCCCAGCGAGGGCTACCACTGGCAACAGTCAGTTATAGTCCTCACCAACCTGTGGGAGGAGTCCTGAATCCGATGAAAGATGAGATTTTGGTAAATAGACCCCTAAGACGTGACTGTTCTTGTAAGTAATTAAAATGTGTATGTGCTTACATTTGCTGATTTGCAGATGCACATGAAAACGTGTATGGTGGCTAGGCCCGGATTTACCGCTAGGCAGCCCTCACCTGCCTAGGGCCCAGCGGTCCCCAGGGCTGACTTTGAGCAGGGTAAGCAAAGCGAAAGGGGGCGCCAAGCCTGAAATGCGCTTCCGCATCCACTCCGTCTGCCATCCCTGCTGCCTCTTGTCCACCGGCCCAGGAAAATGAAATGCAGCCGAAGAAGAAAAAGAAGGAAAAATAAAAGGAAAAATTCTACTGAATGGCAGGCGTGACGTCATCAAGCCCGACGACATATGTGGTGAGGATTCAATGAGGAGCTGAGAGGAGCCGCGCGATGGAGAAGAAAGAAGACAGAACAGAAGAGAACAGAAAAGAAGTAGGCAATAGAAAGGTAAGAAAACTAACAGAGCCGGAGGCACAATGGCACACACTATGAGGAAACGTAGAACGAGAAGAGGAGCAAAATTATGGAGGGCACAGTGTGTGTGAGGGAAATATGAGAAGGGGGGCAAAATTATCATGGAGGGCACAGAGTGATGAGAGGGACAGTAACGAGGGCCACAGTGTGATGCAGGGGTCGTAGTGTGATGCAGGGGCAGCAGTGTGATACAGGGGCAGCAGTGTGATACAGGGGTCGTAGTGTCATGCAGGGGCAGCAGTGTCATGCAGGGGTCGTCCTGTGATACAGGGGCAGCAGTGTGATACAGGCAGTGTGATACAGGGGCAGCAGTGTGATACAGGGGCAGCAGTGTGATACAGGGGCCGTAGTGTGATGCAGGGGCAGCAGTGTGATACAGGGGCAGCAGTGTGATGCAGGGGCAGCAGTGTGATACAGGGGCAGCAGTGTGATGCAGGGGCAGCAGTGTGATACAGGGGCAGCAGTGTGATACAGGGGCAGCAGTGTGATGCAGGGGCAGCAGTGTGATACAGGGGCAGCAGTGTGATACAGGGGCAGCAGTGTGATACAGGGGCAGCAGTGTGATGCAGGGGCAGCAGTGTGATACAGGGGCAGCAGTGTGATACAGGGGCAGCAGTGTGATACAGGGGCAGCAGTGTGATACAGGGGCAGCAGTGTGATGCAGGGGCAGCAGTGTGATGCAGGGGCAGCAGTGTGATACAGGGGCAGCAGTGTGATACAGGGGCCGTAGTGTGATGCAGGGACGGCAGTGTGATGCAGGGGTAACGATGATGAAGGGGGAGCAGCATGATGTATATGTTATTTGAAACATTATGGCTACAAACTTCTTTAGGGGGGAGTGGAGTGGAGTGGAGTTCTCCTTTAAATAATTTATGCAAGGTCCAAGACAGTAGTATTCTAATTTAATTTGGAAATATAATTTACTTATAAATACAGATAATAGTAATAAAACAACAGGCTCTTATACAACATTCAGTTACAGCACAAAATATTTATTTGCAATAATTGAAATTACATATCATTAACTAAAAATTCTGCATTTAGGTCACTGTCCCGCTGTCCTGAAAGTCAGGACTGCTGGGACATATCTTGCGCTCTGGGGAGCGGGCGCTGCACACTTCTGCCCATGCTGTACGCAGCAATGAAGGGTTTTTTCTGTAGGAGGGTGGCCCAGCGCTTTTCACCTGCTAGACACGCCCCCAACAATGCAAGCCATGCCCCTTTGCGGCGGCACATAGCTTACCCTACTACTCGACTATAGGGGTATATACTATGCTAAAAAAAAGTGCTATGGAGTGTTTCAGGAAGGGGGGGCCAAACCAGTATCTTGCTAATGGGCATAAATAGGATCATAACATTAAATAATTACTCTTTATAGCCTCTGTGCTGCCAGCAAATAATAGGACTTGTAAGTCTACAATGGCTTGTGAACCAATGGCAAGTCTCTTCCTTATGGCCGTATTGGTGTAAAGTACTGTATAAAGTGCATTATGATCTATAGCATAATTAATTTTCCTAATTTCCAGTGTCAGTTCTGTATTGTAATAATGGGGCACTGTTGGTGTGCAGGAGTTGTTTATAAATACAGTGACCAGTGTCAGAGATATAATTCCCCTGTATACGCTTAGTGCTGTGTGGTAGAGATATCTATCTCACTGATCTTTCTATGTGATAAGAATAATTGGTTACTTACTTCTCGTCATCACAGAAATAATGACAATCATGAAGATGTGGATAATTGCACACATACAAAACAAAACTTGCCGTGAAATAGGCATGCACAGTCTGTGCTGTTAGGAAGGTGTACATTGCAATGAAGTTTGTGGTCAGAAAACAGATAAAGCCACAGCGATCGCATACAAGAGCAAACAATGCAGCAGTGGAGTACTTTATACAAATAAAAAGGAAAACAATGTAAAGTATAAATACAGGACACATCGACTTACTACATGAGTCTCATTTATTTTTTGTTTGCATGACATATTTTTATTATAGCAAATTACTCATGTGTATTGATCCACAATGTGTCTGCGTTGTGCATTAAATGTTTTGCATTTGTCTATAGATTTGTAAAGTGAATGCCCAAAAGTGAGCACTGTACAATACCACTAGCACACTGTTCATTTTATTTTCTACATCCTCTAACCAGAAAATACAGGCACATTTGCATACATGCCAGGAAAAATCTGCCAGCTCAGAGCAAGACCATTCTTTTTCGTAAAGATTAGAAGTGCCATGTAGTACATAGCACACGGACGTGTATCTGTTTCAGCCATTTATCAAGCAGCAAGTCAGGAATATCTGCATGCTACAACCCAGACCGTTGTATTTCTAGAATACAACCAACAGCACCGAATACTGTATACTGCAAGAACTGAGACAATGTGCGTGACGACAGACGAAAGGAATGAGAGTAACAAAATATATTCAATATTTATCAAATTTGCATGGATTTCAAAATAAGTGGTTTATATCAGTATAACATTCCTTTACCTATTTTCCTATCGGTATACAATTCTTAATCTTCTTCCAATGAAATATGTAATCATGCAGACAGACCTTGGTTCCCTTCCAATTTATGCTGCCAAATAATCGGGCGCTAAATGATATTAAGTCACTCAATCTCTACCAACTGGAAGAAAAGAATGTATGTAATGGATCTTCAAATAAACAATAGCAGCTCCTAATATTGAATTATTGTGGAATAATCCGATCTAGATAAATGCAAACAGACAAGAGAAAAGAAGCGCATAAAATTCTATAACCACCGTCCAAGTCGGCTCATTAAATAAACAAATTTATTAAAGCATAGAAACATGTAACACATAAGATAACCTAAATAAGCACACTTATAAATCATACATAACATTGAAT
>NC_134407.1:164408987-164411487 GCF_038048845.1 Mixophyes fleayi
GTCCAAAATAAATTCCTTATCTATTAGTGGGATGATTCTTAGTTAAAGTTTCAAAAAGTCTTGTTTGCCCAAAATGAGTAAGCAGTTTCTTTATAGGTACTTATGAATCTTGGTTTTATAATTTTAAAATAAGCAAATTTAGTAAAATGTGACTCCAATGCATAAATCTCAGATCACTTGTACATTTCTGTTCTGCAGAAGAAAACAATGTTCCTAAATAAATGTTATTATAACTTAAGAAATAAATAAATAAGGTCATTTATTTGGCTGCCTTTATTATCTACAGATGAGATTCTATTAAAAAGTAGATACTTTCTTGGTACTTTGAATCTTGGCTTCCAAATTTATAAATGTGAATACTTAGAAAAATCTCAATATCAACACTATGCAATCATAATAAAAAACGTATACCTTCATAAGTGCATACTTCGCAAAATATCAACCATTGGGTGCCATATGAGATAAACTATACATTTCTCCAGCGTAGATAACCTGGAATGGATTGAAAGAACAGTCTCATTTTGACACAAAAAACACTGCTAAAACTTACTCTTTTGTGTTGCTTATTTCTAAAAAAAAATATTTCTCACATAGCGTGTGATAGATTATCTCTTTAATTCCCAGAAAAAAAGAAACACTGTAGGCATCATAAATATTAAAATTTCATTATTGAAATGAGTTTGCTTTGTAAAATGTCTACTTTGAGGAAAAAAAATCTCTACTCTACAAGTTCCTTTTTGTCAAAATTAAAGTTTTTAAATTTTTACTTATTATTGCTTTAAAAAATCCGAAAAACAACAAATCCGCTTCTTTCGTGTGGCTCGTTGGTCTAGGGGTATGATTCTCGCTTTGGGTGCGAGAGGTCCCGGGTTCAAATCCTGGACGAGCCCATGAATTTTAGTCATTTTTATCCTGGATTTTTTAGCTATTTCAGTCAAGCTAGGCATTTGAAGTTAGATTTTGCCATTTTCCCAAAATAGCTCTGATAAGATTGTCCAAAATAAATTCCTTATCTATTAGTGGGATGATTCTTAGTTAAAGTTTCAAAAAGTCTTGTTTGCCCAAAATGAGTAAGCAGTTTCTTTATAGGTACTTATGAATCTTGGTTTTATAATTTTAAAATGAGCAAATTTAGTAAAATGTGACTCCAATGCATAAATCTCAGATCACTTGTACATTTCTTTTCTGCAGAAGAAAACAATGTTCCTAAATAAATGTTATTATGACTTAAGAAATAAATAAATAAGGTCATTCATTTGGCTGCCTTTATTATCTACAGATAAGATTCTATTAAAAAGTAGATACTTTGTAGGTACTTTGAATCTTGGCTTCCAAATTTATAAATGTGAATACTTAGAAAAATCTCAATATCAACACTATGCAATCATAATAAAAAACGTATACCTTCATAAGTGCATACTTCGCAAAATATCAACCATTGGGTGCCATATAAGATAAACTATACATTTCTCCAGCGTAGATGACCTGGAATGGATTGAAAGAACAGTCTCATTTTGACACAAAAAACACTGCTAAAACTTAGTCTTTTCTGTTGCTTATTTGTAAAAAAAAAATATTTCTCACAAAGAGTGTGATAGATTATCTCTTTAATTCCCAGAAAAAAAGAAACACTGTAGGCATCATAAATATTAAAATTGCACTATTGAAATGAGTTTGCTTTGTAAAATGTCTACTTTGAGGAAAAAAATTCTCTACTCTACAAGTTCCTTTTTGTCAAAATTAAAGTTTTTACATTTTTACATACTATTGCTTTAAAAAATCCGAAAAAACAACAAAACAGGTTCTTTTGTGCGGCTCATTGGTCTAGGGGTATGATTCTCACTTTGGGTGCGAGAGGTCCCGTGTTCAAATCCCGCACGAGCCCATGACTTTTAGTCATTTTTATCCTGTTATTTTTAGCTATTTCAGTCAAGTCATTTGAAGTTAGATTTTGCCATTTTCCCAAAATAGCTCTGATAAGATTGTCCAAAATAAATTCCCTATCTATTAGTGGGATGATTCTTAGTTAAAGTTTTAAAAAGTCTTGTTTGCCCAAAATGAGTAAGCAGTTTCTTTATAGGTACTTATGAATCTTGGTTTTATAATTTTAAAATAATCAAATTTAGTAAAATGTGACTCCAATGCATAAATCTCAGATCACTTGTACATTTCTGTTCTGCAGAAGAAAACAATGTTCCTAAATAATTATTATTATGACTTAAGAAATAAATAAATAAGGTCATTCATTTGGCTGCCTTTATTATCTACAGATATAATTCTAATAAAAAGTAGATACTTTGTAGGTACTTTGAATCTTGGCTTCCAAATTTATAAATGTGAATACTTAGAAAAATTTCAATATCAACACTATGCAATCATAATAAAAAACGTATACCTTCATAAGTGCATACTTCGCAAAATATCAACCATTGGGTGCCATATGAGATAAACTATACATTTCTCCAGCGTAGATGACCTGGAATGGATTGAAAGAACAGTC
>NC_134407.1:164418987-164421487 GCF_038048845.1 Mixophyes fleayi
AAAAGAAACACTGTAGGCATCATAAATATTAAAATTTCATTATTGAAATGAGTTTGCTTTGTAAAATGTCTACTTTGAGGAAAAAAAATCTCTACTCTACAAGTTCCTTTTTGTCAAAATTAAAGTTTTTAAATTTTTACTTATTATTGCTTTAAAAAATCCGAAAAACAACAAATCCGCTTCTTTCGTGTGGCTCGTTGGTCTAGGGGTATGATTCTCGCTTTGGGTGCGAGAGGTCCCGGGTTCAAATCCTGGACGAGCCCATGAATTTTAGTCATTTTTATCCTGGATTTTTTAGCTATTTCAGTCAAGCTAGGCATTTGAAGTTAGATTTTGCCATTTTCCCAAAATAGCTCTGATAAGATTGTCCAAAATAAATTCCCTATCTATTAGTGGGATGATTCTTAGTTAAAGTTTTAAAAAGTCTTGTTTGCCCAAAATGAGTAAGCAGTTTCTTTATAGGTACTTATGAATCTTGGTTTTATAATTTTAAAATAATCAAATTTAGTAAAATGTGACTCCAATGCATAAATCTCAGATCACTTGTACATTTCTGTTCTGCAGAAGAAAACAATGTTCCTAAATAATTATTATTATGACTTAAGAAATAAATAAATAAGGTCATTCATTTGGCTGCCTTTATTATCTACAGATATAATTCTAATAAAAAGTAGATACTTTGTAGGTACTTTGAATCTTGGCTTCCAAATTTATAAATGTGAATACTTAGAAAAATTTCAATATCAACACTATGCAATCATAATAAAAAACGTATACCTTCATAAGTGCATACTTCGCAAAATATCAACCATTGGGTGCCATATGAGATAAACTATACATTTCTCCAGCGTAGATGACCTGGAATGGATTGAAAGAACAGTCTCATTTTGACACAAAAAACACTGCTAAAACTTACTCTTTTGTGTTGCTTATTTTTAAAAAAAAATATTTCTCACAAAGAGTGTGATAGATTATCTCTTTAATTCCCAGAAAAAAAGAAACACTGTAGGCATCATAAATATTAAAATTGCATTATTGAAATGAGTTTGCTTTGTAAAATGTCTACTTTGAGGAAAAAAATTCTCTACTCTACAAGTTCCTTTTTGTCAAAATTAAAGTTTTTACATTTTTACATACTATTGCTTTAAAAAATCCGAAAAAACAACCAAACAAGTTCTTTTCTGTGGCTCGTTGGTCTAGGGGTATGATTCTCGCTTTGGGTGCGAGAGGTCCCTGGTTCAAATCCCGGATGAGCCCATGACTTTTAGTCATTTTTATCCTGTTATTTTTAGCTATTTCAGTCAAGTCATTTGAAGTTAGATTTTGCCATTTTCCCAAAATAGCTCTGATAAGATTGTCTAAAATAAATTCCTTATCTATTAGTGGGATGACTCTTAGTTAAAGTTTCAAAAAGTCTTGTTTGCCCAAAATGAGTAAGCAGTTTCTTTATAGGTACTTATGAAGTCTTGTTTGCCCAAAATGAGTAAGCAGTTTCTTTATAGGTACTTATGAATCTTGGTTTTATAATTTTAAAATAAGCAAATTTAGTAAAATGTGACTACAATGCATAAATCTCAGATCACTTGTACATTTCTGTTCTGCAGAAGAAAACAATGTTCCTAAATAAATGTTATTATAACTTAAGAAATAAATAAATAAGGTCATTCATTTTTCTGCCTTTATTATCTACAGATAAGATTCTATTAAAAAGTCTAAATGACCTGGAATGGATTGAAAGAACAGTCTCATTTTGACACAAAAAACACTGCTAAAACTTACTCTTTTGTGTTGTTTATTTCTAAAAAAAAAAATATTTCTCACATAGAGTGTGATAGATTATCTCTTTAATTCCCAGAAAAAAAGAAACACTGTAGGCATAAAAAATATTAAAATTGCATTATTGAAATGAGTTTGCTTTGTAAAATGTCTACTTTGAGGAAAAAAATTCTCTACTCTACAAGTTCCTTTTTGTCAAAATTAAAGTTTTTACATTTTTAAATACTATTGCTTTATAAAATCCGAAAAACAACAAATCATCTTCTTTCGTGTGGCTTGTTGGTCTAGGGATATGATTCTCGCTTTGGGTGCGAGAGGTCCCGGGTTCAAATCCCGGACGAGCCCATGAATTTTAGTCATTTTTATCCTGGATTTTTTAGCTATTTCAGTCAAGCTAGGCATTTGAAGTTAGATTTTGCCATTTTCAAAAAATAGCTCTGATAAGATTGTCCAAAATAAATTCCTTATCTATTAGTGGGATGATTCTTAGTTAAAGTTTCAAAAAGTCTTGTTTGCCCAAAATGAGTAAGCAGTTTCTTTATAGGTACTTATGAATCTTGGTATAAAACACTGCTAAAACTTACTCTTTTGTGTTGCTTATTTTTAAAAAAAAATATTTCTCACAAAGAGTGTGATAGATTATCTCTTTAATTCCCAGAAAAAAAGAAACACTGTAGGCATCATAAATATTAAAATTGCATTATTGAAATGAGTTTGCTTTGTA
>NC_134407.1:164426487-164528987 GCF_038048845.1 Mixophyes fleayi
TTCCTTTTTGTCAAAATTAAAGTTTTTAAATTTTTACTTATTATTGCTTTAAAAAATCCGAAAAACAACAAATCCTCTTCTTTCGTGTGGCTCGTTGGTCTAGGGGTATGATTCTCGCTTTGGGTGCGAGAGGTCCCGGGTTCAAATCCTGGACGAGCCCATGAATTTTAGTCATTTTTATCCTGGATTTTTTAGCTATTTCAGTCAAGCTAGGCATTTCAAGTTAGATTTTGCCATTTTCCCAAAATAGCTCTGATAAGATTGTCCAAAATAAATTCCTTATCTATTAGTGGGATGATTCTTAGTTAAAGTTTCAAAAAGTCTTGTTTGCCCAAAATGAGTAAGCAGTTTCTTTATAGGTACTTATGAATCTTGGTTTTATAATTTTAAAATAAGCAAATTTAGTAAAATGTGACTCCAATGCATAAATCTCAGATCACTTGTACATTTCTTTTCTGCAGAAGAAAACAATGTTCCTAAATAAATGTTATTATGACTTAAGAAATAAATAAATAAGGTCATTCATTTGGCTGCCTTTATTATCTACAGATGAGATTCTATTAAAAAGTAGATACTTTCTACGTACTTTGAATCTTGGCTTCCAAATTTATAAATGTGAATACTTAGAAAAATCTCAATATCAACACTATGCAATCATAATAAAAAACGTATACCTTCATAAGTGCATACTTCGCAAAATATCAACCATTGGGTGCCATATGAGATAAACTATACATTTCTCCAGCGTAGATAACCTGGAATGGATTGAAAGAACAGTCTCATTTTGACACAAAAAACACTGCTAAAACTTACGTTTTTTTGTTGCTTATTTCTAAAAAAAAAATATTTCTCACATAGCGTGTGATAGATTATCTCTTTAATTCCCAGAAAAAAAGAAACACTGTAGGCATCATAAATATTAAAATTGCATTATTGAAATGAGTTTGCTTTGTAAAATGTCTACTTTGAGGGAAAAAATTCTCTACTCTACAAGTTCCTTTTTGTCAAAATTAAAGTTTTTACATTTTTACATACTATTGCTTTAAAAAATCCGAAAAAACAACAAAACAGGTTCTCTTGTGTGGCTCATTGGTCTAGGGGTATGATTCTCGCTTCGGGTGCGAGTGGTCCCGGGTTCAACTCCCGGACGAGCCCATGACTTTTAGTCATTTTTATCCTGTTATTTTTAGCTATTTCAGTCAAGTCATTTGAAGTTAGATTTTGCCATTTTCCCAAAATAGCTCTGATAAGATTGTCCAAAATAAATTCCTTATCTATTAGTGGGATGATTCTTAGTTAAAGTTTCAAAAAGTCTTGTTTGCCCAAAATGAGTAAGCAGTTTCTTTATAGGTACTTATGAATCTTGGTTTTATGATTTTAAAATGAGCAAATTTAGTAAAATGTGACTCCAATGCATAAATCTCAGATCACTTGTACATTTCTTTTCTGCAGAAGAAAACAATGTTCCTAAATAAATGTTATTATGACTTAAGAAATAAATAAATAAGGTCATTTATTTGGCTGCCTTTATTATCTACAGATAAGATTCTATTAAAAAGTAGATACTTTCTTGGTACTTTGAATCTTGGCTTCCAAATTTATAAATGTGAATACTTAGAAAAATCTCAATATCAACACTATGCAATCATAATAAAAAATGTATACCTTCATAAGTGCATACTTCGCAAAATATCAACCATTGGGTGCAATATGAGATAAACTATACATTTCTCCAGCGTAGATGACCTGGAATGGATTGAAAGAACAGTCTCATTTTGACACAAAAAACACTGCTAAAACTTACTCTTTTGTGTTGCTTATTTCTAAAAAAAAATATTTCTCACATAGCGTGTGATAGATTATCTCTTTAATTCCCAGAAAAAAAGAAACACTGTAGGCATCATAAATATTAAAATTGCATTATTGAAATGAGTTTGCTTTGTAAAATGTCTATTTTGAGGAAAAAAAATCTCTACTCTACAAGTTCCTTTTTGTCAAAATTAAAGTTTTTAAATTTTTACTTATTATTGCTTTAAAAATTCCAAAAAAACAACAAAACAGGCTCTTTTGTGTGGCTCGTTGGTCTAGGGGTATGATTCTCGCTTTGGGTGTGAGAGGTCCCGGGTTCAAATTCTGGACGAGCCCATGACTTTTAGTCATTTTTATCCTGTTATTTTTAGCTATTTCAGTCAAGTCATTTCAAGTTAGATTTTGCCATTTTTCCCAAAATAGCTCTGATAAGATTGTCCAAAATAAATTCCCTATCTATTAGTGGGATGATTCTTAGTTAAAGTTTCAAAAAGTCTTGTTTGCCCAAAATGAGTAAGCAGTTTCTTTATAGGTACTTATGAATCTTGGTTTTATGATTTTAAAATGAGCAAATTTAGTAAAATGTGACTCCAATGCATAAATCTCAGATCACTTGTACATTTCTTCTCTGCAGAAGAAAACAATGTTCCTAAATAAATGTTATTATGACTTAAGAAATAAATAAATAAGGTCATTCATTTGGCTGCCTTTATTATCTACAGATGAGATTCTATTAAAAAGTAGATACTTTCTACGTACTTTGAATCTTGGCTTCCAAATTTATAAATGTGAATACTTAGAAAAATCTCAATATCAACACTATGCAATCATAATAAAAAACGTATACCTTCATAAGTGCATACTTCGCAAAATATCAACCATTGGGTGCCATATGAGATAAACTATACATTTCTCCAGCGTAGATAACCTGGAATGGATTGAAAGAACAGTCTCATTTTGACACAAAAAACACTGCTAAAACTTACGTTTTTTTGTTGCTTATTTCTAAAAAAAAAATATTTCTCACATAGCGTGTGATAGATTATCTCTTTAATTCCCAGAAAAAAAGAAACACTGTAGGCATCATAAATATTAAAATTGCATTATTGAAATGAGTTTGCTTTGTAAAATGTCTACTTTGAGGGAAAAAATTCTCTACTCTACAAGTTCCTTTTTGTCAAAATTAAAGTTTTTACATTTTTACATACTATTGCTTTAAAAAATCCGAAAAAACAACAAAACAGGTTCTCTTGTGTGGCTCATTGGTCTAGGGGTATGATTCTCGCTTCGGGTGCGAGAGGTCCCGGGTTCAACTCCCGGACGAGCCCATGACTTTTAGTCATTTTTATCCTGTTATTTTTAGCTATTTCAGTCAAGTCATTTGAAGTTAGATTTTGCCATTTTCCCAAAATAGCTCTGATAAGATTGTCCAAAATAAATTCCTTATCTATTAGTGGGATGATTCTTAGTTAAAGTTTCAAAAAGTCTTGTTTGCCCAAAATGAGTAAGCAGTTTCTTTATAGGTACTTATGAATCTTGGTTTTATGATTTTAAAATGAGCAAATTTAGTAAAATGTGACTCCAATGCATAAATCTCAGATCACTTGTACATTTCTTTTCTGCAGAAGAAAACAATGTTCCTAAATAAATGTTATTATGACTTAAGAAATAAATAAATAAGGTCATTTATTTGGCTGCCTTTATTATCTACAGATAAGATTCTATTAAAAAGTAGATACTTTCTTGGTACTTTGAATCTTGGCTTCCAAATTTATAAATGTGAATACTTAGAAAAATCTCAATATCAACACTATGCAATCATAATAAAAAATGTATACCTTCATAAGTGCATACTTCGCAAAATATCAACCATTGGGTGCAATATGAGATAAACTATACATTTCTCCAGCGTAGATGACCTGGAATGGATTGAAAGAACAGTCTCATTTTGACACAAAAAACACTGCTAAAACTTACTCTTTTGTGTTGCTTATTTCTAAAAAAAAATATTTCTCACATAGCGTGTGATAGATTATCTCTTTAATTCCCAGAAAAAAAGAAACACTGTAGGCATCATAAATATTAAAATTGCATTATTGAAATGAGTTTGCTTTGTAAAATGTCTATTTTGAGGAAAAAAATCTCTACTCTACAAGTTCCTTTTTGTCAAAATTAAAGTTTTTAAATTTTTACTTATTATTGCTTTAAAAATTCCAAAAAAACAACAAAACAGGCTCTTTTGTGTGGCTCGTTGGTCTAGGGGTATGATTCTCGCTTTGGGTGTGAGAGGTCCCGGGTTCAAATTCTGGACGAGCCCATGACTTTTAGTCATTTTTATCCTGTTATTTTTAGCTATTTCAGTCAAGTCATTTCAAGTTAGATTTTGCCATTTTTCCCAAAATAGCTCTGATAAGATTGTCCAAAATAAATTCCCTATCTATTAGTGGGATGATTCTTAGTTAAAGTTTCAAAAAGTCTTGTTTGCCCAAAATGAGTAAGCAGTTTCTTTATAGGTACTTATGAATCTTGGTTTTATGATTTTAAAATGAGCAAATTTAGTAAAATGTGACTCCAATGCATAAATCTCAGATCACTTGTACATTTCTTCTCTGCAGAAGAAAACAATGTTCCTAAATAAATGTTATTATGACTTAAGAAATAAATAAATAAGGTCATTCATTTGGCTGCCTTTATTATCTACAGATAAAATTCTATTAAAAAGTAGATACTTTGTAGGTACTTTGAATCTTGGCTTCCAAATTTATAAATGTGAATACTTAGAAAAATCTCAATATCAACACTATGCAATCATAATAAAAAACGTATACCTTCATAAGTGCATACTTCGCAAAATATCAACCATTGGGTGCCATATGAGATAAACTATACATTTCTCCAGCGTAGATGACCTGGAATGGATTGAAAGAACAGTCTCATTTTGACACAAAAAACACTGCTAAAACTTACTCTTTTGTGTTGCTTATTTTTTTAAAAAAATATTTCTCACATAGCGTGTGATAGATTATCTCTTTAATTCCCAGAAAAAAAGAAACACTGTAGGCATCATAAATATTAAAATTGCATTATTGAAATGAGTTTGCTTTGTAAAATGTCTACTTTGAGGAAAAAAATCTCTACTCTACAAGTTCCTTTTTGTCAAAATTAAAGTTTTTAAATTTTTACTTATTATTGCTTTAAAAAAATCCAAAAAAACAACAAAACAGGTTCTTTTGTGTGGCTTGTTGGTCTAGGGGTATGATTCTCGCTTTGGGTGCGAGAGGTCCCGGGTTCAAATCCCGGACGAGCCCATGCCTTTTAGTCATTTTTATCCTGTTATTTTTAGCTATTTCAGTCAAGTCATTTGAAGTTAGATTTTGCCATTTTCCCAAAATAGCTCTGATAAGATTGTCCAAAATAAATTCCCTATCTATTAGTGGGATGATTCTTAGTTAAAGTTTCAAAAAGTCTTGTTTGCCCAAAATGAGTAAGCAGTTTCTTTATAGGTACTTATGAATCTTGGTTTTATAATTTTAAAATAATCAAATTTAGTAAAATGTGACTCCAATGCATAAATCTCAGATCACTTGTACATTTCTGTTCTGTAGAAGAAAACAATGTTCCTAAATAAATGTTATTATGACTTGAGAAATAAATAAATAAGGTCATTCATTTGGCTGCCTTTATTATCTACAGATAAGATTCTATTAAAAAGTAGATACTTTGTAGGTACTTTGAATCTTGGCTTCCAAATTTATAAATGTGAATACTTAGAAAAATCTCAATATCAACACTATGCAATCATAATAAAAAACGTATACCTTCATAAGTGCATACTTCGCAAAATATCAACCATTGGGTGCCATATGAGATAAACTATACATTTCTCCAGCGTAGATGACCTGGAATGGATTGAAAGAACAGTCTCATTTTCACACAAAAAACACTGCTAAAACTTACTCTTTTGTGTTGCTTATTTTTTAAAAAAAATATTTCTCACAAAGAGTGTGATAGATTATCTCTTTAATTCCCAGAAAAAAAGAAACACTGTAGGCATCATAAATATTAAAATTGCATTATTGAAATGAGTTTGCTTTGTAAAATGTCTATTTTGAGGAAAAAAAATCTCTACTCTACAAGTTCCTTTTTGTCAAAATTAAAGTTTTTAAATTTTTACTTATTATTGCTTTAAAAAATCCAAAAAAACAACAAAACAGGTTCTTTTGTGTGGCTCGTTGGTCTAGGGGTATGATTCTCGCTTTGGGTGCGAGAGGTCCCGGGTTCAAATCCCGGACGAGCCCATGCCTTTTAGTCATTTTTATCCTGTTATTTTTAGCTATTTCAGTCAAGTCATTTGAAGTTAGATTTTGCCATTTTCCCAAAATAGCTCTGATAAGATTGTCCAAAATAAATTCCCTATCTATTAGTGGGATGATTCTTAGTTAAAGTTTCAAAAAGTCTTGTTTGCCCAAAATGAGTAAGCAGTTTCTTTATAGGTACTTATGAATCTTGGTTTTATAATTTTAAAATAATCAAATTTAGTAAAATGTGACTCCAATGCATAAATCTCAGATCACTTGTACATTTCTGTTCTGCAGAAGAAAACAATGTTCCTAAATAATTGTTATTATGACTTAAGAAATAAATAAATAAGGTCATTCATTTGGCTGCCTTTATTATCTACAGATAAGATTCTATTAAAAAGTAGATACTTTCTACGTACTTTGAATCTTGGCTTCCAAATTTATAAATGTGAATACTTAGAAAAATCTCAATATCAACACTATACAATCATAATAAAAAACGTATACCTTCATAAGTGCATACTTCGCAAAATATCAACCATTGGGTGCCATATGAGATAAACTATACATTTCTCCAGCGTAGATAACCTGGAATGGATTGAAAGAACAGTCTCATTTTGACACAAAAAACACTGCTAAAACTTACGTTTTTTTGTTGCTTATTTCTAAAAAAAAAATATTTCTCACATAGCGTGTGATAGATTATCTCTTTAATTCCCAGAAAAAAAGAAACACTGTAGGCATCATAAATATTAAAATTGCATTATTGAAATGAGTTTGCTTTGTAAAATGTCTACTTTGAGGGAAAAAATACTCTACTCTACAAGTTCCTTTTTGTCAAAATTAAAGTTTTTACATTTTTACATACTATTGCTTTAAAAAATCCGAAAAAACAACAAAACAGGTTCTCTTGTGTGGCTCATTGGTCTAGGGGTATGATTCTCACTTCGGGTGCGAGAGGTCCCGGGTTCAACTCCCGGACGAGCCCATGACTTTTAGTCATTTTTATCCTGTTATTTTTAGCTATTTCAGTCAAGTCATTTGAAGTTAGATTTTGCCATTTTCCCAAAATAGCTCTGATAAGATTGTCCAAAATAAATTCCTTATCTATTAGTGGGATGATTCTTAGTTAAAGTTTCAAAAAGTCTTGTTTGCCCAAAATGAGTAAGCAGTTTCTTTATAGGTACTTATGAATCTTGGTTTTATGATTTTAAAATGAGCAAATTTAGTAAAATGTGATTCCAATGCATAAATCTCAGATCACTTGTACATTTCTTTTCTGCAGAAGAAAACAATGTTCCTAAATAAATGTTATTATGACTTAAGAAATAAATAAATAAGGTCATTTATTTGGCTGCCTTTATTATCTACAGATAAGATTCTATTAAAAAGTAGATACTTTCTTGGTACTTTGAATCTTGGCTTCCAAATTTATAAATGTGAATACTTAGAAAAATCTCAATATCAACACTATGCAATCATAATAAAAAACGTATACCTTCATAAGTGCATACTTCGCAAAATATCAACCATTGGGTGCAATATGAGATAAACTATACATTTCTCCAGCGTAGATGACCTGGAATGGATTGAAAGAACAGTCTCATTTTGACACAAAAAACACTGCTAAAACTTACTCTTTTGTGTTGCTTATTTCTAAAAAAAAATATTTCTCACATAGCGTGTGATAGATTATCTCTTTAATTCCCAGAAAAAAAGAAACACTGTAGGCATCATAAATATTAAAATTGCATTATTGAAATGAGTTTGCTTTGTAAAATGTCTATTTTGAGGAAAAAAAATCTCTACTCTACAAGTTCCTTTTTGTCAAAATTAAAGTTTTTAAATTTTTACTTATTATTGCTTTAAAAATTCCAAAAAAACAACAAAACAGGCTCTTTTGTGTGGCTCGTTGGTCTAGGGGTATGATTCTCGCTTTGGGTGTGAGAGGTCCCGGGTTCAAATTCTGGACGAGCCCATGACTTTTAGTCATTTTTATCCTGTTATTTTTAGCTATTTCAGTCAAGTCATTTCAAGTTAGATTTTGCCATTTTTCCCAAAATAGCTCTGATAAGATTGTCCAAAATAAATTCCCTATCTATTAGTGGGATGATTCTTAGTTAAAGTTTCAAAAAGTCTTGTTTGCCCAAAATGAGTAAGCAGTTTCTTTATAGGTACTTATGAATCTTGGTTTTATGATTTTAAAATGAGCAAATTTAGTAAAATGTGACTCCAATGCATAAATCTCAGATCACTTGTACATTTCTTTTCTGCAGAAGAAAACAATGTTCCTAAATAAATGTTATTATGACTTAAGAAATAAATAAATAAGGTCATTCATTTGGCTGCCTTTATTATCTACAGATAAAATTCTATTAAAAAGTAGATACTTTGTAGGTACTTTGAATCTTGGCTTCCAAATTTATAAATGTGAATACTTAGAAAAATCTCAATATCAACACTATGCAATCATAATAAAAAACGTATACCTTCATAAGTGCATACTTCGCAAAATATCAACCATTGGGTGCCATATGAGATAAACTATACATTTCTCCAGCGTAGATGACCTGGAATGGATTGAAAGAACAGTCTCATTTTGACACAAAAAACACTGCTAAAACTTACTCTTTTGTGTTGCTTATTTTTTTAAAAAAATATTTCTTACATAGCGTGTGATAGATTATCTCTTTAATTCCCAGAAAAAAAGAAACACTGTAGGCATCATAAATATTAAAATTGCATTATTGAAATGAGTTTGCTTTGTAAAATGTCTACTTTGAGGAAAAGAATCTCTACTCTACAAGTTCCTTTTTGTCAAAATTAAAGTTTTTAAATTTTTACTTATTATTGCTTTAAAAAATCCAAAAAAACAACAAAACAGGTTCTTTTGTGTGGCTCGTTGGTCTAGGGGTATGATTCTCGCTTTGGGTGCGAGAGGTCCCGGGTTCAAATCCCGGACGAGCCCATGCCTTTTAGTCATTTTTATCCTGTTATTTTTAGCTATTTCAGTCAAGTCATTTGAAGTTAGATTTTGCCATTTTCCCAAAATAGCTCTGATAAGATTGTCCAAAATAAATTCCCTATCTATTAGTGGGATGATTCTTAGTTAAAGTTTCAAAAAGTCTTGTTTGCCCAAAATGAGTAAGCAGTTTCTTTATAGGTACTTATGAATCTTGGTTTTATAATTTTAAAATAATCAAATTTAGTAAAATGTGACTCCAATGCATAAATCTCAGATCACTTGTACATTTCTGTTCTGTAGAAGAAAACAATGTTCCTAAATAAATGTTATTATGACTTGAGAAATAAATAAATAAGGTCATTCATTTGGCTGCCTTTATTATCTACAGATAAGATTCTATTAAAAAGTAGATACTTTGTAGGTACTTTGAATCTTGGCTTCCAAATTTATAAATGTGAATACTTAGAAAAATCTCAATATCAACACTATGCAATCATAATAAAAAACGTATACCTTCATAAGTGCATACTTCGCAAAATATCAACCATTGGGTGCCATATGAGATAAACTATACATTTCTCCAGCGTAGATGACCTGGAATGGATTGAAAGAACAGTCTCATTTTCACACAAAAAACACTGCTAAAACTTACTCTTTTGTGTTGCTTATTTTTTAAAAAAAATATTTCTCACAAAGAGTGTGATAGATTATCTCTTTAATTCCCAGAAAAAAAGAAACACTGTAGGCATCATAAATATTAAAATTGCATTATTGAAATGAGTTTGCTTTGTAAAATGTCTATTTTGAGGAAAAAAAATCTCTACTCTACAAGTTCCTTTTTGTCAAAATTAAAGTTTTTAAATTTTTACTTATTATTGCTTTAAAAAATCCAAAAAAACAACAAAACAGGTTCTTTTGTGTGGCTCGTTGGTCTAGGGGTATGATTCTCGCTTTGGGTGCGAGAGGTCCCGGGTTCAAATCCCGGACGAGCCCATGCCTTTTAGTCATTTTTATCCTGTTATTTTTAGCTATTTCAGTCAAGTCATTTGAAGTTAGATTTTGCCATTTTCCCAAAATAGCTCTGATAAGATTGTCCAAAATAAATTCCCTATCTATTAGTGGGATGATTCTTAGTTAAAGTTTCAAAAAGTCTTGTTTGCCCAAAATGAGTAAGCAGTTTCTTTATAGGTACTTATGAATCTTGGTTTTATAATTTTAAAATAATCAAATTTAGTAAA
The DNA here is from genome assembly GCF_038048845.1 of Mixophyes fleayi. Taxonomy (NCBI): domain Eukaryota; kingdom Metazoa; phylum Chordata; class Amphibia; order Anura; family Limnodynastidae; genus Mixophyes; species Mixophyes fleayi. Next base: position 164,436,801 of record NC_134407.1, read on the forward strand.
ATGTGACTCCAATGCATAAATCTCAGATCACTTGTACATTTCTGTTCTGCAGAAGAAAACAATGTTCCTAAATAATTGTTATTATGACTTAAGAAATAAATAAATAAGGTCATTCATTTGGCTGCCTTTATTATCTACAGATAAGATTCTATTAAAAAGTAGATACTTTGTAGGTACTTTGAATCTTGGCTTCCAAATTTATAAATGTGAATACTTAGAAAAATCTCAATATCAACACTATGCAATCATAATAAAAAACGTATACCTTCATAAGTGCATACTTCGCAAAATATCAACCATTGGGTGCCATATGAGATAAACTATACATTTCTCCAGCGTAGATGACCTGGAATGGATTGAAAGAACAGTCTCATTTTGACACAAAAAAACACTGCTAAAACTTACTCTTTTGTGTTGTTTATTTGTAAAAAAAAATATTTCTCACAAAGAGTGTGATAGATTATCTCTTTAATTCCCAGAAAAAAAGAAAAACTGTAGGCATCAAAAATATTAAAATTGCATTATTGAAATGAGTTTGCTTTGTAAAATGTCTACTTTGAGGAAAAAAAATCTCTACTCTACAAGTTCCTTTTTGTCAAAATTAAAGTTTTTAAATTTTTACTTATTATTGCTTTAAAAAATCCGAAAAACAACAAATCCGCTTCTTTCGTGTGGCTCGTTGGTCTAGGGGTATGATTCTCGCTTTGGGTGCGAGAGGTCCCGGGTTCAAATCCTCGACGAGCCCATGAATTTTAGTCATTTTTATCCTGGATTTTTTAGCTATTTCAGTCAAGCTAGGCATTTGAAGTTAGATTTTGCCATTTTCCCAAAATAGCTCTGATAAGATTGTCCAAAATAAATTCCTTATCTATTAGTGGGATGATTCTTAGTTAAAGTTTCAAAAAGTCTTGTTTGCCCAAAATGAGTAAGCAGTTTCTTTATAGGTACTTATGAATCTTGGTTTTATAATTTTAAAATAAGCAAATTTAGTAAAATGTGACTCCAATGCATAAATCTCAGATCACTTGTACATTTCTGTTCTGCAGAAGAAAACAATGTTCCTAAATAAATGTTATTATAACTTAAGAAATAAATAAATAAGGTCATTTATTTGGCTGCCTTTATTATCTACAGATGAGATTCTATTAAAAAGTAGATACTTTCTTGGTACTTTGAATCTTGGCTTCCAAATTTATAAATGTGAATACTTAGAAAAATCTCAATATCAACACTATGCAATCATAATAAAAAACGTATACCTTCATAAGTGCATACTTCGCAAAATATCAACCATTGGGTGCCATATGAGATAAACTATACATTTCTCCAGCGTAGATAACCTGGAATGGATTGAAAGAACAGTCTCATTTTGACACAAAAAACACTGCTAAAACTTACTCTTTTGTGTTGCTTATTTCTAAAAAAAAAATATTTCTCACATAGCGTGTGATAGATTATCTCTTTAATTCCCAGAAAAAAAGAAACACTGTAGGCATCATAAATATTAAAATTTCATTATTGAAATGAGTTTGCTTTGTAAAATGTCTACTTTGAGGAAAAAAAATCTCTACTCTACAAGTTCCTTTTTGTCAAAATTAAAGTTTTTAAATTTTTACTTATTATTGCTTTAAAAAATCCGAAAAACAACAAATCCACTTCTTTCGTGTGGCTCGTTGGTCTAGGGGTATGATTCTCGCTTTGGGTGCGAGAGGTCCCGGGTTCAAATCCTGGACGAGCCCATGAATTTTAGTCATTTTTATCCTGGATTTTTTAGCTATTTCATTCAAGCTAGGCATTTGAAGTTAGATTTTGCCATTTTCCCAAAATAGCTCTGATAAGATTGTCCAAAATAAATTCCTTATCTATTAGTGGGATGATTCTTAGTTAAAGTTTCAAAAAGTCTTGTTTGCCCAAAATGAGTAAGCAGTTTCTTTATAGGTACTTATGAATCTTGGTTTTATAATTTTAAAATAAGCAAATTTAGTAAAATGTGACTCCAATGCATAAATCTCAGATCACTTGTACATTTCTTTTCTGCAGAAGAAAACAATGTTCCTAAATAAATGTTATTATGACTTAAGAAATAAATAAATAAGGTCATTCATTTGGCTGCCTTTATTATCTACAGATGAGATTCTATTAAAAAGTAGATACTTTCTACGTACTTTGAATCTTGGCTTCCAAATTTATAAATGTGAATACTTAGAAAAATCTCAATATCAACACTATGCAATCATAATAAAAAACGTATACCTTCATAAGTGCATACTTCGCAAAATATCAACCATTGGGTGCCATATGAGATAAACTATACATTTCTCCAGCGTAGATAACCTGGAATGGATTGAAAGAACAGTCTCATTTTGACACAAAAAACACTGCTAAAACTTACGTTTTTTTGTTGCTTATTTCTAAAAAAAAAATATTTCTCACATAGCGTGTGATAGATTATCTCTTTAATTCCCAGAAAAAAAGAAACACTGTAGGCATCATAAATATTAAAATTGCATTATTGAAATGAGTTTGCTTTGTAAAATGTCTATTTTGAGGAAAAAAAATCTCTACTCTACAAGTTCCTTTTTGTCAAAATTAAAGTTTTTAAATTTTTACTTATTATTGCTTTAAAAATTCCAAAAAAACAACAAAACAGGCTCTTTTGTGTGGCTCGTTGGTCTAGGGGTATGATTCTCGCTTTGGGTGTGAGAGGTCCCGGGTTCAAATTCTGGACGAGCCCATGACTTTTAGTCATTTTTATCCTGTTATTTTTAGCTATTTCAGTCAAGTCATTTCAAGTTAGATTTTGCCATTTTTCCCAAAATAGCTCTGATAAGATTGTCCAAAATAAATTCCCTATCTATTAGTGGGATGATTCTTAGTTAAAGTTTCAAAAAGTCTTGTTTGCCCAAAATGAGTAAGCAGTTTCTTTATAGGTACTTATGAATCTTGGTTTTATGATTTTAAAATGAGCAAATTTAGTAAAATGTGACTCCAATGCATAAATCTCAGATCACTTGTACATTTCTTTTCTGCAGAAGAAAACAATGTTCCTAAATAAATGTTATTATGACTTAAGAAATAAATAAATAAGGTCATTCATTTGGCTGCCTTTATTATCTACAGATAAAATTCTATTAAAAAGTAGATACTTTGTAGGTACTTTGAATCTTGGCTTCCAAATTTATAAATGTGAATACTTAGAAAAATCTCAATATCAACACTATGCAATCATAATAAAAAACGTATACCTTCATAAGTGCATACTTCGCAAAATATCAACCATTGGGTGCCATATGAGATAAACTATACATTTCTCCAGCGTAGATGACCTGGAATGGATTGAAAGAACAGTCTCATTTTGACACAAAAAACACTGCTAAAACTTACTCTTTTGTGTTGCTTATTTTTTTAAAAAAATATTTCTCACATAGCGTGTGATAGATTATCTCTTTAATTCCCAGAAAAAAAGAAACACTGTAGGCATCATAAATATTAAAATTGCATTATTGAAATGAGTTTGCTTTGTAAAATGTCTACTTTGAGGAAAAAATTCTCTACTCTACAAGTTCCTTTCTGTCAAAATTAAAGTTTTTAAATTTTTACTTATTATTGCTTTAAAAAATCCGAAAAAACAACAAAAGTGCTTCTTTCGTGTGGCTCGTTGGTGTAGGGGTATGATTCTCGCTTTGGGTGTGAGAGGTCCTGGGTTCAAATCCCGGACGAGCCCATGACTTTTAGTCATTTTCATCCTATTATTTTTAACTATTTTAGTCAAGCTAGGCATTTGAAGTTAGATTTTGCCATTTTCCCAAAATAGCTCTGATATGATTATCCAAAATAAATTCCCTATCTATTACTGGGATGATTCTTAGTTAATGTTTCAAAAAGTTTTGTTTGCCCAAAATGAGTAAGCAGTTTCTTTATAGGTACTTATGAATCTTGGTTTTATAATTTTAAAATGAGCAAATTTAGTAAAATGTGACTCCAATGCATAAATCTCAGATCACTTGTACATTTCTTTTCTGCAGAAGAAAACAATGTTCCTAAATAAATGTTATTATGACTTAAGAAATAAATAAATAAGGTCATTCATTTGGCTGCCTTTATTATCTACAGATAAGATTCTATTAAAAAGTAGATACTTTGTAGGTACTTTGAATCTTGGCTTCCAAATTTATAAATGTGAATACTTAGAAAAATCTCAATATCAACACTATGCAATCATAATAAAAAACGTATACCTTCATAAGTGCATACTTCGCAAAATATCAACCATTGGGTGCCATATGAGATAAACTATACATTTCTCCAGCGTAGATGACCTGGAATGGATTGAAAGAACAGTCTCATTTTCACACAAAAAACACTGCTAAAACTTACTCTTTTGTGTTGCTTATTTTTTAAAAAAAATATTTCTCACAAAGAGTGTGATAGATTATCTCTTTAATTCCCAGAAAAAAAGAAACACTGTAGGCATCATAAATATTAAAATTGCATTATTGAAATGAGTTTGCTTTGTAAAATGTCTATTTTGAGGAAAAAAAATCTCTACTCTACAAGTTCCTTTTTGTCAAAATTAAAGTTTTTAAATTTTTACTTATTATTGCTTTAAAAAATCCAAAAAAACAACAAAACAGGTTCTTTTGTGTGGCTCGTTGGTCTAGGGGTATGATTCTCGCTTTGGGTGCGAGAGGTCCCGGGTTCAAATCCCGGACGAGCCCATGCCTTTTAGTCATTTTTATCCTGTTATTTTTAGCTATTTCAGTCAAGTCATTTGAAGTTAGATTTTGCCATTTTCCCAAAATAGCTCTGATAAGATTGTCCAAAATAAATTCCCTATCTATTAGTGGGATGATTCTTAGTTAAAGTTTCAAAAAGTCTTGTTTGCCCAAAATGAGTAAGCAGTTTCTTTATAGGTACTTATGAATCTTGGTTTTATAATTTTAAAATAATCAAATTTAGTAAAATGTGACTCCAATGCATAAATCTCAGATCACTTGTACATTTCTGTTCTGCAGAAGAAAACAATGTTCCTAAATAATTGTTATTATGACTTAAGAAATAAATAAATAAGGTCATTCATTTGGCTGCCTTTATTATCTACAGATAAGATTCTATTAAAAAGTAGATACTTTGTAGGTACTTTGAATCTTGGCTTCCAAATTTATAAATGTGAATACTTAGAAAAATCTCAATATCAACACTATGCAATCATAATAAAAAACGTATACCTTCATAAGTGCATACTTCGCAAAATATCAACCATTGGGTGCCATATGAGATAAACTATACATTTCTCCAGCGTAGATGACCTGGAATGGATTGAAAGAACAGTCTCATTTTGACACAAAAAAACACTGCTAAAACTTACTCTTTTGTGTTGTTTATTTGTAAAAAAAAATATTTCTCACAAAGAGTGTGATAGATTATCTCTTTAATTCCCAGAAAAAAAGAAAAACTGTAGGCATCAAAAATATTAAAATTGCATTATTGAAATGAGTTTGCTTTGTAAAATGTCTACTTTGAGGAAAAAAAATCTCTACTCTACAAGTTCCTTTTTGTCAAAATTAAAGTTTTTAAATTTTTACTTATTATTGCTTTAAAAAATCCGAAAAACAACAAATCCGCTTCTTTCGTGTGGCTCGTTGGTCTAGGGGTATGATTCTCGCTTTGGGTGCGAGAGGTCCCGGGTTCAAATCCTCGACGAGCCCATGAATTTTAGTCATTTTTATCCTGGATTTTTTAGCTATTTCAGTCAAGCTAGGCATTTGAAGTTAGATTTTGCCATTTTCCCAAAATAGCTCTGATAAGATTGTCCAAAATAAATTCCTTATCTATTAGTGGGATGATTCTTAGTTAAAGTTTCAAAAAGTCTTGTTTGCCCAAAATGAGTAAGCAGTTTCTTTATAGGTACTTATGAATCTTGGTTTTATAATTTTAAAATAAGCAAATTTAGTAAAATGTGACTCCAATGCATAAATCTCAGATCACTTGTACATTTCTGTTCTGCAGAAGAAAACAATGTTCCTAAATAAATGTTATTATAACTTAAGAAATAAATAAATAAGGTCATTTATTTGGCTGCCTTTATTATCTACAGATGAGATTCTATTAAAAAGTAGATACTTTCTTGGTACTTTGAATCTTGGCTTCCAAATTTATAAATGTGAATACTTAGAAAAATCTCAATATCAACACTATGCAATCATAATAAAAAACGTATACCTTCATAAGTGCATACTTCGCAAAATATCAACCATTGGGTGCCATATGAGATAAACTATACATTTCTCCAGCGTAGATAACCTGGAATGGATTGAAAGAACAGTCTCATTTTGACACAAAAAACACTGCTAAAACTTACTCTTTTGTGTTGCTTATTTCTAAAAAAAAAATATTTCTCACATAGCGTGTGATAGATTATCTCTTTAATTCCCAGAAAAAAAGAAACACTGTAGGCATCATAAATATTAAAATTTCATTATTGAAATGAGTTTGCTTTGTAAAATGTCTACTTTGAGGAAAAAAAATCTCTACTCTACAAGTTCCTTTTTGTCAAAATTAAAGTTTTTAAATTTTTACTTATTATTGCTTTAAAAAATCCGAAAAACAACAAATCCGCTTCTTTCGTGTGGCTCGTTGGTCTAGGGGTATGATTCTCGCTTTGGGTGCGAGAGGTCCCGGGTTCAAATCCTGGACGAGCCCATGAATTTTAGTCATTTTTATCCTGGATTTTTTAGCTATTTCATTCAAGCTAGGCATTTGAAGTTAGATTTTGCCATTTTCCCAAAATAGCTCTGATAAGATTGTCCAAAATAAATTCCTTATCTATTAGTGGGATGATTCTTAGTTAAAGTTTCAAAAAGTCTTGTTTGCCCAAAATGAGTAAGCAGTTTCTTTATAGGTACTTATGAATCTTGGTTTTATAATTTTAAAATAAGCAAATTTAGTAAAATGTGACTCCAATGCATAAATCTCAGATCACTTGTACATTTCTTTTCTGCAGAAGAAAACAATGTTCCTAAATAAATGTTATTATGACTTAAGAAATAAATAAATAAGGTCATTCATTTGGCTGCCTTTATTATCTACAGATGAGATTCTATTAAAAAGTAGATACTTTCTACGTACTTTGAATCTTGGCTTCCAAATTTATAAATGTGAATACTTAGAAAAATCTCAATATCAACACTATGCAATCATAATAAAAAACGTATACCTTCATAAGTGCATACTTCGCAAAATATCAACCATTGGGTGCCATATGAGATAAACTATACATTTCTCCAGCGTAGATAACCTGGAATGGATTGAAAGAACAGTCTCATTTTGACACAAAAAACACTGCTAAAACTTACGTTTTTTTGTTGCTTATTTCTAAAAAAAAAATATTTCTCACATAGCGTGTGATAGATTATCTCTTTAATTCCCAGAAAAAAAGAAACACTGTAGGCATCATAAATATTAAAATTGCATTATTGAAATGAGTTTGCTTTGTAAAATGTCTATTTTGAGGAAAAAAAATCTCTACTCTACAAGTTCCTTTTTGTCAAAATTAAAGTTTTTAAATTTTTACTTATTATTGCTTTAAAAATTCCAAAAAAACAACAAAACAGGCTCTTTTGTGTGGCTCGTTGGTCTAGGGGTATGATTCTCGCTTTGGGTGTGAGAGGTCCCGGGTTCAAATTCTGGACGAGCCCATGACTTTTAGTCATTTTTATCCTGTTATTTTTAGCTATTTCAGTCAAGTCATTTCAAGTTAGATTTTGCCATTTTTCCCAAAATAGCTCTGATAAGATTGTCCAAAATAAATTCCCTATCTATTAGTGGGATGATTCTTAGTTAAAGTTTCAAAAAGTCTTGTTTGCCCAAAATGAGTAAGCAGTTTCTTTATAGGTACTTATGAATCTTGGTTTTATGATTTTAAAATGAGCAAATTTAGTAAAATGTGACTCCAATGCATAAATCTCAGATCACTTGTACATTTCTTTTCTGCAGAAGAAAACAATGTTCCTAAATAAATGTTATTATGACTTAAGAAATAAATAAATAAGGTCATTCATTTGGCTGCCTTTATTATCTACAGATAAAATTCTATTAAAAAGTAGATACTTTGTAGGTACTTTGAATCTTGGCTTCCAAATTTATAAATGTGAATACTTAGAAAAATCTCAATATCAACACTATGCAATCATAATAAAAAACGTATACCTTCATAAGTGCATACTTCGCAAAATATCAACCATTGGGTGCCATATGAGATAAACTATACATTTCTCCAGCGTAGATGACCTGGAATGGATTGAAAGAACAGTCTCATTTTGACACAAAAAACACTGCTAAAACTTACTCTTTTGTGTTGCTTATTTTTTTAAAAAAATATTTCTCACATAGCGTGTGATAGATTATCTCTTTAATTCCCAGAAAAAAAGAAACACTGTAGGCATCATAAATATTAAAATTGCATTATTGAAATGAGTTTGCTTTGTAAAATGTCTACTTTGAGGAAAAAATTCTCTACTCTACAAGTTCCTTTCTGTCAAAATTAAAGTTTTTAAATTTTTACTTATTATTGCTTTAAAAAATCCGAAAAAACAACAAAAGTGCTTCTTTCGTGTGGCTCGTTGGTGTAGGGGTATGATTCTCGCTTTGGGTGTGAGAGGTCCTGGGTTCAAATCCCGGACGAGCCCATGACTTTTAGTCATTTTCATCCTATTATTTTTAACTATTTTAGTCAAGCTAGGCATTTGAAGTTAGATTTTGCCATTTTCCCAAAATAGCTCTGATATGATTATCCAAAATAAATTCCCTATCTATTACTGGGATGATTCTTAGTTAATGTTTCAAAAAGTTTTGTTTGCCCAAAATGAGTAAGCAGTTTCTTTATAGGTACTTATGAATCTTGGTTTTATAATTTTAAAATGAGCAAATTTAGTAAAATGTGACTCTAATGCATAAATCTCAGATCACTTGTACATTTCTTTTCTGCAGAAGAAAACAATGTTCCTAAATAAATGTTATTATGACTTAAGAAATAAATAAATAAGGTCATTCATTTGGCTGCCTTTATTATCTACAGATAAGATTCTATTAAAAAGTAGATACTTTGTAGGTACTTTGAATCTTGGCTTCCAAATTTATAAATGTGAATACTTAGAAAAATCTCAATATCAACACTATGCAATCATAATAAAAAACGTATACCTTCATAAGTGCATACTTCGCAAAATATCAACCATTGGGTGCCATATAAGATAAACTATACATTTCTCCAGCGTAGATGACCTGGAATGGATTGAAAGAACAGTCTCATTTTGACACAAAAAACACTGCTAAAACTTAGTCTTTTCTGTTGCTTATTTGTAAAAAAAAAATATTTCTCACAAAGAGTGTGATAGATTATCTCTTTAATTCCCAGAAAAAAAGAAACACTGTAGGCATCATAAATATTAAAATTGCACTATTGAAATGAGTTTGCTTTGTAAAATGTCTACTTTGAGGAAAAAAATTCTCTACTCTACAAGTTCCTTTTTGTCAAAATTAAAGTTTTTACATTTTTACATACTATTGCTTTAAAAAATCCGAAAAAACAACAAAACAGGTTCTTTTGTGCGGCTCATTGGTCTAGGAGTATGATTCTCACTTTGGGTGCGAGAGGTCCCGTGTTCAAATCCCGGACGAGCCCATGACTTTTAGTCATTTTTATCCTGTTATTTTTAGCTATTTCAGTCAAGTCATTTGAAGTTAGATTTTGCCATTTTCCCAAAATAGCTCTGATAAGATTGTCCAAAATAAATTCCCTATCTATTAGTGGGATGATTCTTAGTTAAAGTTTTAAAAAGTCTTGTTTGCCCAAAATGAGTAAGCAGTTTCTTTATAGGTACTTATGAATCTTGGTTTTATAATTTTAAAATAATCAAATTTAGTAAAATGTGACTCCAATGCATAAATCTCAGATAACTTGTACATTTCTGTTCTGCAGAAGAAAACAATGTTCCTAAATAATTATTATTATGACTTAAGAAATAAATAAATAAGGTCATTCATTTGGCTGCCTTTATTATCTACAGATATAATTCTAATAAAAAGTAGATACTTTGTAGGTACTTTGAATCTTGGCTTCCAAATTTATAAATGTGAATACTTAGAAAAATTTCAATATCAACACTATGCAATCATAATAAAAAACGTATACCTTCATAAGTGCATACTTCGCAAAATATCAACCATTGGGTGCCATATGAGATAAACTATACATTTCTCCAGCGTAGATGACCTGGAATGGATTGAAAGAACAGTCTCATTTTGACACAAAAAACACTGCTAAAACTTACTCTTTTGTGTTGCTTATTTTTAAAAAAAAATATTTCTCACAAAGAGTGTGATAGATTATCTCTTTAATTCCCAGAAAAAAAGAAACACTGTAGGCATCATAAATATTAAAATTGCATTATTGAAATGAGTTTGCTTTGTAAAATGTCTACTTTGAGGAAAAAAATTCTCTACTCTACAAGTTCCTTTTTGTCAAAATTAAAGTTTTTACATTTTTACATACTATTGCTTTAAAAAATCCGAAAAAACAACCAAACAAGTTCTTTTCTGTGGCTCGTTGGTCTAGGGGTATGATTCTCGCTTTGGGTGCGAGAGGTCCCTGGTTCAAATCCCGGATGAGCCCATGACTTTTAGTCATTTTTATCCTGTTATTTTTAGCTATTTCAGTCAAGTCATTTGAAGTTAGATTTTGCCATTTTCCCAAAATAGCTCTGATAAGATTGTCTAAAATAAATTCCTTATCTATTAGTGGGATGAATCTTAGTTAAAGTTTCAAAAAGTCTTGTTTGCCCAAAATGAGTAAGCAGTTTCTTTATAGGTACTTATGAAGTCTTGTTTGCCCAAAATGAGTAAGCAGTTTCTTTATAGGTACTTATGAATCTTGGTTTTATAATTTTAAAATAAGCAAATTTAGTAAAATGTGACTCCAATGCATAAATCTCAGATCACTTGTACATTTCTGTTCTGCAGAAGAAAACAATGTTCCTAAATAAATGTTATTATAACTTAAGAAATAAATAAATAAGGTCATTCATTTTTCTGCCTTTATTATCTACAGATAAGATTCTATTAAAAAGTCTAAATGACCTGGAATGGATTGAAAGAACAGTCTCATTTTGACACAAAAAACACTGCTAAAACTTACTCTTTTGTGTTGTTTATTTCTAAAAAAAAAAATATTTCTCACATAGAGTGTGATAGATTATCTCTTTAATTCCCAGAAAAAAAGAAACACTGTAGGCATAAAAAATATTAAAATTGCATTATTGAAATGAGTTTGCTTTGTAAAATGTCTACTTTGAGGAAAAAAATTCTCTACTCTACAAGTTCCTTTTTGTCAAAATTAAAGTTTTTACATTTTTAAATACTATTGCTTTAAAAAATCCGAAAAACAACAAATCATCTTCTTTCGTGTGGCTTGTTGGTCTAGGGATATGATTCTCGCTTTGGGTGCGAGAGGTCCCGGGTTCAAATCCCGGACGAGCCCATGAATTTTAGTCATTTTTATCCTGGATTTTTTAGCTATTTCAGTCAAGCTAGGCATTTGAAGTTAGATTTTGCCATTTTCAAAAAATAGCTCTGATAAGATTGTCCAAAATAAATTCCTTATCTATTAGTGGGATGATTCTTAGTTAAAGTTTCAAAAAGTCTTGTTTGCCCAAAATGAGTAAGCAGTTTCTTTATAGGTACTTATGAATCTTGGTATAAAACACTGCTAAAACTTACTCTTTTGTGTTGCTTATTTTTTAAAAAAAATATTTCTCACAAAGAGTGTGATAGATTATCTCTTTAATTCCCAGAAAAAAAGAAACACTGTAGGCATCATAAATATTAAAATTGCATTATTGAAATGAGTTTGCTTTTTAAAATGTCTATTTTGAGGAAAAAAAATCTCTACTCTACAAGTTCCTTTTTGTCAAAATTAAAGTTTTTAAATTTTTACTTATTATTGCTTTAAAAAATCCAAAAAAACAACAAAACAGGTTCTTTTGTGTGGCTCGTTGGTCTAGGGCTATGATTCTCGCTTTGGGTGCGAGAGGTCCCGGGTTCAAATCCCGGACGAGCCCATGACTTTTAGTCATTTTTATCCTGTTATTTTTAGCTATTTCAGTCAAGTCATTTCAAGTTAGATTTTGCCATTTTCCCAAAATAGCTCTGATAAGATTGTCCAAAATAAATTCCCTATCTATTAGTGGGATGATTCTTAGTTAAAGTTTCAAAAAGTCTTGTTTGCCCAAAATGAGTAAGCAGTTTCTTTATAGGTACTTATGAATCTTGGTTTTATAATTTTAAAATAATCAAATTTAGTAAAATGTGACTCCAATGCATAAATCTCAGATCACTTATACATTTCTGTTCTGTAGAAGAAAACAATGTTCCTAAATAAATGTTATTATGACTTGAGAAATAAATAAATAAGGTCATTCATTTGGCTGCCTTTATTATCTACAGATAAGATTCTATTAAAAAGTAGATACTTTGTAGGTACTTTGAATCTTGGCTTCCAAATTTATAAATGTGAATACTTAGAAAAATCTCAATATCAACACTATGCAATCATAATAAAAAACGTATACCTTCATAAGTGCATACTTCGCAAAATATCAACCATTGGGTGCCATATGAGATAAACTATACATTTCTCCAGCGTAGATGACCTGGAATGGATTGAAAGAACAGTCTCATTTTCACACAAAAAACACTGCTAAAACTTACTCTTTTGTGTTGCTTATTTTTTAAAAAAAATATTTCTCACAAAGAGTGTGATAGATTATCTCTTTAATTCCCAGAAAAAAAGAAACACTGTAGGCATCATAAATATTAAAATTGCATTATTGAAATGAGTTTGCTTTGTAAAATGTCTATTTTGAGGAAAAAAAATCTCTACTCTACAAGTTCCTTTTTGTCAAAATTAAAGTTTTTAAATTTTTACTTATTATTGCTTTAAAAAATCCAAAAAAACAACAAAACAGGTTCTTTTGTGTGGCTCGTTGGTCTAGGGGTATGATTCTCGCTTTGGGTGCGAGAGGTCCCGGGTTCAAATCCCGGACGAGCCCATGCCTTTTAGTCATTTTTATCCTGTTATTTTTAGCTATTTCAGTCAAGTCATTTGAAGTTAGATTTTGCCATTTTCCCAAAATAGTTTTGATAAGATTGTCCAAAATAAATTCCCTATCTATTAGTGGGATGATTCTTAGTTAAAGTTTCAAAAAGTCTTGTTTGCCCAAAATGAGTAAGCAGTTTCTTTATAGGTACTTATGAATCTTGGTTTTATAATTTTAAAATAATCAAATTTAGTAAAATGTGACTCCAATGCATAAATCTCAGATCACTTGTACATTTCTGTTCTGTAGAAGAAAACAATGTTCCTAAATAAATGTTATTATGACTTGAGAAATAAATAAATAAGGTCATTCATTTGGCTGCCTTTATTATCTACAGATAAGATTCTATTAAAAAGTAGATACTTTGTAGGTACTTTGAATCTTGGCTTCCAAATTTATAAATGTGAATACTTAGAAAAATCTCAATATCAACACTATGCAATCATAATAAAAAACGTATACCTTCATAAGTGCATACTTCGCAAAATATCAACCATTGGGTGCCATATGAGATAAACTATACATTTCTCCAGCGTAGATGACCTGGAATGGATTGAAAGAACAGTCTCATTTTCACACAAAAAACACTGCTAAAACTTACTCTTTTGTGTTGCTTATTTTTTAAAAAAAATATTTCTCACAAAGAGTGTGATAGATTATCTCTTTAATTCCCAGAAAAAAAGAAACACTGTAGGCATCATAAATATTAAAATTGCATTATTGAAATGAGTTTGCTTTGTAAAATGTCTATTTTGAGGAAAAAAAATCTCTACTCTACAAGTTCCTTTTTGTCAAAATTAAAGTTTTTAAATTTTTACTTATTATTGCTTTAAAAAATCCAAAAAAACAACAAAACAGGTTCTTTTGTGTGGCTCGTTGGTCTAGGGGTATGATTCTCGCTTTGGGTGCAAGAGGTCCCGGGTTCAAATCCCGGACGAGCCCATGCCTTTTAGTCATTTTTATCCTGTTATTTTTAGCTATTTCAGTCAAGTCATTTGAAGTTAGATTTTGCCATTTTCCCAAAATAGCTCTGATAAGATTGTCCAAAATAAATTCCCTATCTATTAGTGGGATGATTCTTAGTTAAAGTTTCAAAAAGTCTTGTTTGCCCAAAATGAGTAAGCAGTTTCTTTATAGGTACTTATGAATCTTGGTTTTATAATTTTAAAATAATCAAATTTAGTAAAATGTGACTCCAATGCATAAATCTCAGATCACTTGTACATTTCTGTTCTGCAGAAGAAAACAATGTTCCTAAATAATTGTTATTATGACTTAAGAAATAAATAAATAATGTCATTCATTTGGCTGCCTTTATTATCTACAGATAAGATTCTATTAAAAAGTAGATACTTTGTAGGTACTTTGAATCTTGGCTTCCAAATTTATAAATGTGAATACTTAGAAAAATCTCAATATCAACACTATGCAATCATAATAAAAAACGTATACCTTCATAAGTGCATACTTCGCAAAATATCAACCATTGGGTGCCATATGAGATAAACTATACATTTCTCCAGCGTAGATGACCTGGAATGGATTGAAAGAACAGTCTCATTTTGACACAAAAAAACACTGCTAAAACTTACTCTTTTGTGTTGTTTATTTGTAAAAAAAAATATTTCTCACAAAGAGTGTGATAGATTATCTCTTTAATTCCCAGAAAAAAAGAAAAACTGTAGGCATCAAAAATATTAAAATTGCATTATTGAAATGAGTTTGCTTTGTAAAATGTCTACTTTGAGGAAAAAAATTCTCTACTCTACAAGTTCCTTTTTGTCAAAATTAAAGTTTTTATATTTTTAAATACTATTGCTTTAAAAAATCCGAAAAAACAACAAAACAGGTTCTTTTGTGTGGCTCGTTGGTCTAGGGGTATGATTCTCGCTTCGGGTGCGAGAGGTCCCGGGTTCAAATCCTGGACGAGCCCCTGACTTTTAGTCATTTTTATCCTGTTATTTTTAGCTATTTCAGTCAAGCTAGGCATTTGAAGTTAGATTTTGCCATTTTCCCAAAATAGCTCTGATAAGATTGTCCAAAATAAATTCCTTATCTATTAGTGGGATGATTCTTAGTTAAAGTTTCAAAAAGTCTTGTTTGCCCAAAATGAGTAAGCAGTTTCTTTATAGGTACTTATGAATCTTGGTTTTATAATTTTAAAATAAGCAAATTTAGTAAAATGTGACTCCAATGCATAAATCTCAGATCACTTGTACATTTCTGTTCTGCAGAAGAAAACAATGTTCCTAAATAAATGTTATTATAACTTAAGAAATAAATAAATAAGGTCATTTATTTGGCTGCCTTTATTATCTACAGATGAGATTCTATTAAAAAGTAGATACTTTCTTGGTACTTTGAATCTTGGCTTCCAAATTTATAAATGTGAATACTTAGAAAAATCTCAATATCAACACTATGCAATCATAATAAAAAACGTATACCTTCATAAGTGCATACTTCGCAAAATATCAACCATTGGGTGCCATATGAGATAAACTATACATTTCTCCAGCGTAGATAACCTGGAATGGATTGAAAGAACAGTCTCATTTTGACACAAAAAACACTGCTAAAACTTACTCTTTTGTGTTGCTTATTTCTAAAAAAAAAATATTTCTCACATAGCGTGTGATAGATTATCTCTTTAATTCCCAGAAAAAAAGAAACACTGTAGGCATCATAAATATTAAAATTTCATTATTGAAATGAGTTTGCTTTGTAAAATGTCTACTTTGAGGAAAAAAAATCTCTACTCTACAAGTTCCTTTTTGTCAAAATTAAAGTTTTTAAATTTTTACTTATTATTGCTTTAAAAAATCCGAAAAACAACAAATCCGCTTCTTTCGTGTGGCTCGTTGGTCTAGGGGTATGATTCTCGCTTTGGGTGCGAGAGGTCCCGGGTTCAAATCCTGGACGAGCCCATGAATTTTAGTCATTTTTATCCTGGATTTTTTAGCTATTTCAGTCAAGCTAGGCATTTGAAGTTAGATTTTGCCATTTTCCCAAAATAGCTCTGATAAGATTGTCCAAAATAAATTCCCTATCTATTAGTGGGATGATTCTTAGTTAAAGTTTCAAAAAGTCTTGTTTGCCCAAAATGAGTAAGCAGTTTCTTTATAGGTACTTATGAATCTTGGTTTTATAATTTTAAAATAATCAAATTTAGTAAAATGTGACTCCAATGCATAAATCTCAGATCACTTGTACATTTCTGTTCTGTAGAAGAAAACAATGTTCCTAAATAAATGTTATTATGACTTGAGAAATAAATAAATAAGGTCATTCATTTGGCTGCCTTTATTATCTACAGATAAGATTCTATTAAAAAGTAGATACTTTGTAGGTACTTTGAATCTTGGCTTCCAAATTTATAAATGTGAATACTTAGAAAAATCTCAATATCAACACTATGCAATCATAATAAAAAACGTATACCTTCATAAGTGCATACTTCGCAAAATATCAACCATTGGGTGCCATATGAGATAAACTATACATTTCTCCAGCGTAGATGACCTGGAATGGATTGAAAGAACAGTCTCATTTTCACACAAAAAACACTGCTAAAACTTACTCTTTTGTGTTGCTTATTTTTTAAAAAAAATATTTCTCACAAAGAGTGTGATAGATTATCTCTTTAATTCCCAGAAAAAAAGAAACACTGTAGGCATCATAAATATTAAAATTGCATTATTGAAATGAGTTTGCTTTGTAAAATGTCTATTTTGAGGAAAAAAAATCTCTACTCTACAAGTTCCTTTTTGTCAAAATTAAAGTTTTTAAATTTTTACTTATTATTGCTTTAAAAAATCCAAAAAAACAACAAAACAGGTTCTTTTGTGTGGCTCGTTGGTCTAGGGGTATGATTCTCGCTTTGGGTGCGAGAGGTCCCGGGTTCAAATCCCGGACGAGCCCATGCCTTTTAGTCATTTTTATCCTGTTATTTTTAGCTATTTCAGTCAAGTCATTTGAAGTTAGATTTTGCCATTTTCCCAAAATAGCTCTGATAAGATTGTCCAAAATAAATTCCCTATCTATTAGTGGGATGATTCTTAGTTAAAGTTTCAAAAAGTCTTGTTTGCCCAAAATGAGTAAGCAGTTTCTTTATAGGTACTTATGAATCTTGGTTTTATAATTTTAAAATAATCAAATTTAGTAAAATGTGACTCCAATGCATAAATCTCAGATCACTTGTACATTTCTGTTCTGCAGAAGAAAACAATGTTCCTAAATAATTGTTATTATGACTTAAGAAATAAATAAATAAGGTCATTCATTTGGCTGCCTTTATTATCTACAGATAAGATTCTATTAAAAAGTAGATACTTTGTAGGTACTTTGAATCTTGGCTTCCAAATTTATAAATGTGAATACTTAGAAAAATCTCAATATCAACACTATGCAATCATAATAAAAAACGTATACCTTCATAAGTGCATACTTCGCAAAATATCAACCATTGGGTGCCATATGAGATAAACTATACATTTCTCCAGCGTAGATGACCTGGAATGGATTGAAAGAACAGTCTCATTTTGACACAAAAAAACACTGCTAAAACTTACTCTTTTGTGTTGTTTATTTGTAAAAAAAAATATTTCTCACAAAGAGTGTGATAGATTATCTCTTTAATTCCCAGAAAAAAAGAAAAACTGTAGGCATCAAAAATATTAAAATTGCATTATTGAAATGAGTTTGCTTTGTAAAATGTCTACTTTGAGGAAAAAAATTCTCTACTCTACAAGTTCCTTTTTGTCAAAATTAAAGTTTTTATATTTTTAAATACTATTGCTTTAAAAAATCCGAAAAAACAACAAAACAGGTTCTTTTGTGTGGCTCGTTGGTCTAGGGGTATGATTCTCGCTTCAGGTGCGAGAGGTCCCGGGTTCAAATCCTGGACGAGCCCCTGACTTTTAGTCATTTTTATCCTGTTATTTTTAGCTATTTCAGTCAAGCTAGGCATTTGAAGTTAGATTTTGCCATTTTCCCAAAATAGCTCTGATAAGATTGTCCAAAATAAATTCCTTATCTATTAGTGGGATGATTCTTAGTTAAAGTTTCAAAAAGTCTTGTTTGCCCAAAATGAGTAAGCAGTTTCTTTATAGGTACTTATGAATCTTGGTTTTATAATTTTAAAATAAGCAAATTTAGTAAAATGTGACTCCAATGCATAAATCTCAGATCACTTGTACATTTCTGTTCTGCAGAAGAAAACAATGTTCCTAAATAAATGTTATTATAACTTAAGAAATAAATAAATAAGGTCATTTATTTGGCTGCCTTTATTATCTACAGATGAGATTCTATTAAAAAGTAGATACTTTCTTGGTACTTTGAATCTTGGCTTCCAAATTTATAAATGTGAATACTTAGAAAAATCTCAATATCAACACTATGCAATCATAATAAAAAACGTATACCTTCATAAGTGCATACTTCGCAAAATATCAACCATTGGGTGCCATATGAGATAAACTATACATTTCTCCAGCGTAGATAACCTGGAATGGATTGAAAGAACAGTCTCATTTTGACACAAAAAACACTGCTAAAACTTACTCTTTTGTGTTGCTTATTTCTAAAAAAAAAATATTTCTCACATAGCGTGTGATAGATTATCTCTTTAATTCCCAGAAAAAAAGAAACACTGTAGGCATCATAAATATTAAAATTTCATTATTGAAATGAGTTTGCTTTGTAAAATGTCTACTTTGAGGAAAAAAAATCTCTACTCTACAAGTTCCTTTTTGTCAAAATTAAAGTTTTTAAATTTTTACTTATTATTGCTTTAAAAAATCCGAAAAACAACAAATCCGCTTCTTTCGTGTGGCTCGTTGGTCTAGGGGTATGATTCTCGCTTTGGGTGCGAGAGGTCCCGGGTTCAAATCCTGGACGAGCCCATGAATTTTAGTCATTTTTATCCTGGATTTTTTAGCTATTTCAGTCAAGCTAGGCATTTGAAGTTAGATTTTGCCATTTTCCCAAAATAGCTCTGATAAGATTGTCCAAAATAAATTCCTTATCTATTAGTGGGATGATTCTTAGTTAAAGTTTCAAAAAGTCTTGTTTGCCCAAAATGAGTAAGCAGTTTCTTTATAGGTACTTATGAATCTTGGTTTTATAATTTTAAAATAAGCAAATTTAGTAAAATGTGACTCCAATGCATAAATCTCAGATCACTTGTACATTTCTGTTCTGCAGAAGAAAACAATGTTCCTAAATAAATGTTATTATAACTTAAGAAATAAATAAATAAGGTCATTTATTTGGCTGCCTTTATTATCTACAGATGAGATTCTATTAAAAAGTAGATACTTTCTTGGTACTTTGAATCTTGGCTTCCAAATTTATAAATGTGAATACTTAGAAAAATCTCAATATCAACACTATGCAATCATAATAAAAAACGTATACCTTCATAAGTGCATACTTCGCAAAATATCAACCATTGGGTGCCATATGAGATAAACTATACATTTCTCCAGCGTAGATAACCTGGAATGGATTGAAAGAACAGTCTCATTTTGACACAAAAAACACTGCTAAAACTTACTCTTTTGTGTTGCTTATTTCTAAAAAAAAAATATTTCTCACATAGCGTGTGATAGATTATCTCTTTAATTCCCAGAAAAAAAGAAACACTGTAGGCATCATAAATATTAAAATTTCATTATTGAAATGAGTTTGCTTTGTAAAATGTCTACTTTGAGGAAAAAAAATCTCTACTCTACAAGTTCCTTTTTGTCAAAATTAAAGTTTTTACATTTTTACATACTATTGCTTTAAAAAATCCGAAAAAACAACAAAACAGGTTCTTTTGTGCGGCTCATTGGTCTAGGAGTATGATTCTCACTTTGGGTGCGAGAGGTCCCGTGTTCAAATCCCGGACGAGCCCATGACTTTTAGTCATTTTTATCCTGTTATTTTTAGCTATTTCAGTCAAGTCATTTGAAGTTAGATTTTGCCATTTTCCCAAAATAGCTCTGATAAGATTGTCCAAAATAAATTCCCTATCTATTAGTGGGATGATTCTTAGTTAAAGTTTTAAAAAGTCTTGTTTGCCCAAAATGAGTAAGCAGTTTCTTTATAGGTACTTATGAATCTTGGTTTTATAATTTTAAAATAATCAAATTTAGTAAAATGTGACTCCAATGCATAAATCTCAGATCACTTGTACATTTCTGTTCTGCAGAAGAAAACAATATTCCTAAATAATTATTATTATGACTTAAGAAATAAATAAATAAGGTCATTCATTTGGCTGCCTTTATTATCTACAGATATAATTCTAATAAAAAGTAGATACTTTGTAGGTACTTTGAATCTTGGCTTCCAAATTTATAAATGTGAATACTTAGAAAAATTTCAATATCAACACTATGCAATCATAATAAAAAACGTATACCTTCATAAGTGCATACTTCGCAAAATATCAACCATTGGGTGCCATATGAGATAAACTATACATTTCTCCAGCGTAGATGACCTGGAATGGATTGAAAGAACAGTCTCATTTTGACACAAAAAACACTGCTAAAACTTACTCTTTTGTGTTGCTTATTTTTAAAAAAAAATATTTCTCACAAAGAGTGTGATAGATTATCTCTTTAATTCCCAGAAAAAAAGAAACACTGTAGGCATCATAAATATTAAAATTGCATTATTGAAATGAGTTTGCTTTGTAAAATGTCTACTTTGAGGAAAAAAATTCTCTACTCTACAAGTTCCTTTTTGTCAAAATTAAAGTTTTTACATTTTTACATACTATTGCTTTAAAAAATCCGAAAAAACAACCAAACAAGTTCTTTTCTGTGGCTCGTTGGTCTAGGGGTATGATTCTCGCTTTGGGTGCGAGAGGTCCCTGGTTCAAATCCCGGATGAGCCCATGACTTTTAGTCATTTTTATCCTGTTATTTTTAGCTATTTCAGTCAAGTCATTTGAAGTTAGATTTTGCCATTTTCCCAAAATAGCTCTGATAAGATTGTCTAAAATAAATTCCTTATCTATTAGTGGGATGAATCTTAGTTAAAGTTTCAAAAAGTCTTGTTTGCCCAAAATGAGTAAGCAGTTTCTTTATAGGTACTTATGAATCTTGGTTTTATAATTTTAAAATAATCAAATTTAGTAAAATGTGACTCCAATGCATAAATCTCAGATCACTTGTACATTTCTGTTCTGTAGAAGAAAACAATGTTCCTAAATAAATGTTATTATGACTTGAGAAATAAATAAATAAGGTCATTCATTTGGCTGCCTTTATTATCTACAGATAAGATTCTATTAAAAAGTAGATACTTTGTAGGTACTTTGAATCTTGGCTTCCAAATTTATAAATGTGAATACTTAGAAAAATCTCAATATCAACACTATGCAATCATAATAAAAAACGTATACCTTCATAAGTGCATACTTCGCAAAATATCAACCATTGGGTGCCATATGAGATAAACTATACATTTCTCCAGCGTAGATGACCTGGAATGGATTGAAAGAACAGTCTCATTTTCACACAAAAAACACTGCTAAAACTTACTCTTTTGTGTTGGTTATTTTTTAAAAAAAATATTTCTCACAAAGAGTGTGATAGATTATCTCTTTAATTCCCAGAAAAAAAGAAACACTGTAGGCATCATAAATATTAAAATTGCATTATTGAAATGAGTTTGCTTTGTAAAATGTCTATTTTGAGGAAAAAAAATCTCTACTCTACAAGTTCCTTTTTGTCAAAATTAAAGTTTTTAAATTTTTACTTATTATTGCTTTAAAAAATCCAAAAAAACAACAAAACAGGTTCTTTTGTGTGGCTCGTTGGTCTAGGGGTATGATTCTCGCTTTGGGTGCAAGAGGTCCCGGGTTCAAATCCCGGACGAGCCCATGCCTTTTAGTCATTTTTATCCTGTTATTTTTAGCTATTTCAGTCAAGTCATTTGAAGTTAGATTTTGCCATTTTCCCAAAATAGCTCTGATAAGATTGTCCAAAATAAATTCCCTATCTATTAGTGGGATGATTCTTAGTTAAAGTTTCAAAAAGTCTTGTTTGCCCAAAATGAGTAAGCAGTTTCTTTATAGGTACTTATGAATCTTGGTTTTATAATTTTAAAATAATCAAATTTAGTAAAATGTGACTCCAATGCATAAATCTCAGATCACTTGTACATTTCTGTTCTGCAGAAGAAAACAATGTTCCTAAATAATTGTTATTATGACTTAAGAAATAAATAAATAATGTCATTCATTTGGCTGCCTTTATTATCTACAGATAAGATTCTATTAAAAAGTAGATACTTTGTAGGTACTTTGAATCTTGGCTTCCAAATTTATAAATGTGAATACTTAGAAAAATCTCAATATCAACACTATGCAATCATAATAAAAAACGTATACCTTCATAAGTGCATACTTCGCAAAATATCAACCATTGGGTGCCATATGAGATAAACTATACATTTCTCCAGCGTAGATGACCTGGAATGGATTGAAAGAACAGTCTCATTTTGACACAAAAAAACACTGCTAAAACTTACTCTTTTGTGTTGTTTATTTGTAAAAAAAAATATTTCTCACAAAGAGTGTGATAGATTATCTCTTTAATTCCCAGAAAAAAAGAAAAACTGTAGGCATCAAAAATATTAAAATTGCATTATTGAAATGAGTTTGCTTTGTAAAATGTCTACTTTGAGGAAAAAAATTCTCTACTCTACAAGTTCCTTTTTGTCAAAATTAAAGTTTTTATATTTTTAAATACTATTGCTTTAAAAAATCCGAAAAAACAACAAAACAGGTTCTTTTGTGTGGCTCGTTGGTCTAGGGGTATGATTCTCGCTTCGGGTGCGAGAGGTCCTGGGTTCAAATCCTGGACGAGCCCCTGACTTTTAGTCATTTTTATCCTGTTATTTTTAGCTATTTCAGTCAAGCTAGGCATTTGAAGTTAGATTTTGCCATTTTCCCAAAATAGCTCTGATAAGATTGTCCAAAATAAATTCCTTATCTATTAGTGGGATGATTCTTAGTTAAAGTTTCAAAAAGTCTTGTTTGCCCAAAATGAGTAAGCAGTTTCTTTATAGGTACTTATGAATCTTGGTTTTATAATTTTAAAATAAGCAAATTTAGTAAAATGTGACTCCAATGCATAAATCTCAGATCACTTGTACATTTCTGTTCTGCAGAAGAAAACAATGTTCCTAAATAAATGTTATTATAACTTAAGAAATAAATAAATAAGGTCATTTATTTGGCTGCCTTTATTATCTACAGATGAGATTCTATTAAAAAGTAGATACTTTCTTGGTACTTTGAATCTTGGCTTCCAAATTTATAAATGTGAATACTTAGAAAAATCTCAATATCAACACTATGCAATCATAATAAAAAACGTATACCTTCATAAGTGCATACTTCGCAAAATATCAACCATTGGGTGCCATATGAGATAAACTATACATTTCTCCAGCGTAGATAACCTGGAATGGATTGAAAGAACAGTCTCATTTTGACACAAAAAACACTGCTAAAACTTACTCTTTTGTGTTGCTTATTTCTAAAAAAAAAATATTTCTCACATAGCGTGTGATAGATTATCTCTTTAATTCCCAGAAAAAAAGAAACACTGTAGGCATCATAAATATTAAAATTTCATTATTGAAATGAGTTTGCTTTCTAAAATGTCTACTTTGAGGAAAAAAAATCTCTACTCTACAAGTTCCTTTTTGTCAAAATTAAAGTTTTTAAATTTTTACTTATTATTGCTTTAAAAAATCCGAAAAACAACAAATCCGCTTCTTTCGTGTGGCTCGTTGGTCTAGGGGTATGATTCTCGCTTTGGGTGCGAGAGGTCCCGGGTTCAAATCCTGGACGAGCCCATGAATTTTAGTCATTTTTATCCTGGATTTTTTAGCTATTTCAGTCAAGCTAGGCATTTGAAGTTAGATTTTGCCATTTTCCCAAAATAGCTCTGATAAGATTGTCCAAAATAAATTCCCTATCTATTAGTGGGATGATTCTTAGTTAAAGTTTCAAAAAGTCTTGTTTGCCCAAAATGAGTAAGCAGTTTCTTTATAGGTACTTATGAATCTTTGTTTTATAATTTTAAAATAATCAAATTTAGTAAAATGTGACTCCAATGCATAAATCTCAGATCACTTGTACATTTCTGTTCTGTAGAAGAAAACAATGTTCCTAAATAAATGTTATTATGACTTGAGAAATAAATAAATAAGGTCATTCATTTGGCTGCCTTTATTATCTACAGATAAGATTCTATTAAAAAGTAGATACTTTGTAGGTACTTTGAATCTTGGCTTCCAAATTTATAAATGTGAATACTTAGAAAAATCTCAATATCAACACTATGCAATCATAATAAAAAACGTATACCTTCATAAGTGCATACTTCGCAAAATATCAACCATTGGGTGCCATATGAGATAAACTATACATTTCTCCAGCGTAGATGACCTGGAATGGATTGAAAGAACAGTCTCATTTTCACACAAAAAACACTGCTAAAACTTACTCTTTTGTGTTGCTTATTTTTTAAAAAAAATATTTCTCACAAAGAGTGTGATAGATTATCTCTTTAATTCCCAGAAAAAAAGAAACACTGTAGGCATCATAAATATTAAAATTGCATTATTGAAATGAGTTTGCTTTGTAAAATGTCTATTTTGAGGAAAAAAAATCTCTACTCTACAAGTTCCTTTTTGTCAAAATTAAAGTTTTTAAATTTTTACTTATTATTGCTTTAAAAAATCCAAAAAAACAACAAAACAGGTTCTTTTGTGTGGCTCGTTGGTCTAGGGGTATGATTCTCGCTTTGGGTGCGAGAGGTCCCGGGTTCAAATCCCGGACGAGCCCATGCCTTTTAGTCATTTTTATCCTGTTATTTTTAGCTATTTCAGTCAAGTCATTTGAAGTTAGATTTTGCCATTTTCCCAAAATAGCTCTGATAAGATTGTCCAAAATAAATTCCCTATCTATTAGTGGGATGATTCTTAGTTAAAGTTTCAAAAAGTCTTGTTTGCCCAAAATGAGTAAGCAGTTTCTTTATAGGTACTTATGAATCTTGGTTTTATAATTTTAAAATAATCAAATTTAGTAAAATGTGACTCCAATGCATAAATCTCAGATCACTTGTACATTTCTGTTCTGCAGAAGAAAACAATGTTCCTAAATAATTGTTATTATGACTTAAGAAATAAATAAATAAGGTCATTCATTTGGCTGCCTTTATTATCTACAGATAAGATTCTATTAAAAAGTAGATACTTTGTAGGTACTTTGAATCTTGGCTTCCAAATTTATAAATGTGAATACTTAGAAAAATCTCAATATCAACACTATGCAATCATAATAAAAAACGTATACCTTCATAAGTGCATACTTCGCAAAATATCAACCATTGGGTGCCATATGAGATAAACTATACATTTCTCCAGCGTAGATGACCTGGAATGGATTGAAAGAACAGTCTCATTTTGACACAAAAAAACACTGCTAAAACTTACTCTTTTGTGTTGTTTATTTGTAAAAAAAAATATTTCTCACAAAGAGTGTGATAGATTATCTCTTTAATTCCCAGAAAAAAAGAAAAACTGTAGGCATCAAAAATATTAAAATTGCATTATTGAAATGAGTTTGCTTTGTAAAATGTCTACTTTGAGGAAAAAAATTCTCTACTCTACAAGTTCCTTTTTGTCAAAATTAAAGTTTTTATATTTTTAAATACTATTGCTTTAAAAAATCCGAAAAAACAACAAAACAGGTTCTTTTGTGTGGCTCGTTGGTCTAGGGGTATGATTCTCGCTTCGGGTGCGAGAGGTCCCGGGTTCAAATCCTGGACGAGCCCCTGACTTTTAGTCATTTTTATCCTGTTATTTTTAGCTATTTCAGTCAAGCTAGGCATTTGAAGTTAGATTTTGCCATTTTCCCAAAATAGCTCTGATAAGATTGTCCAAAATAAATTCCTTATCTATTAGTGGGATGATTCTTAGTTAAAGTTTCAAAAAGTCTTGTTTGCCCAAAATGAGTAAGCAGTTTCTTTATAGGTACTTATGAATCTTGGTTTTATAATTTTAAAATAAGCAAATTTAGTAAAATGTGACTCCAATGCATAAATCTCAGATCACTTATACATTTCTGTTCTGCAGAAGAAAACAATGTTCCTAAATAAATGTTATTATAACTTAAGAAATAAATAAATAAGGTCATTTATTTGGCTGCCTTTATTATCTACAGATGAGATTCTATTAAAAAGTAGATACTTTCTTGGTACTTTGAATCTTGGCTTCCAAATTTATAAATGTGAATACTTAGAAAAATCTCAATATCAACACTATGCAATCATAATAAAAAACGTATACCTTCATAAGTGCATACTTCGCAAAATATCAACCATTGGGTGCCATATGAGATAAACTATACATTTCTCCAGCGTAGATAACCTGGAATGGATTGAAAGAACAGTCTCATTTTGACACAAAAAACACTGCTAAAACTTACTCTTTTGTGTTGCTTATTTCTAAAAAAAAAATATTTCTCACATAGCGTGTGATAGATTATCTCTTTAATTCCCAGAAAAAAAGAAACACTGTAGGCATCATAAATATTAAAATTTCATTATTGAAATGAGTTTGCTTTGTAAAATGTCTACTTTGAGGAAAAAAAATCTCTACTCTACAAGTTCCTTTTTGTCAAAATTAAAGTTTTTAAATTTTTACTTATTATTGCTTTAAAAAATCCGAAAAACAACAAATCCGCTTCTTTCGTGTGGCTCGTTGGTCTAGGGGTATGATTCTCGCTTTGGGTGCGAGAGGTCCCGGGTTCAAATCCTGGACGAGCCCATGAATTTTAGTCATTTTTATCCTGGATTTTTTAGCTATTTCAGTCAAGCTAGGCATTTGAAGTTAGATTTTGCCATTTTCCCAAAATAGCTCTGATAAGATTGTCCAAAATAAATTCCTTATCTATTAGTGGGATGATTCTTAGTTAAAGTTTCAAAAAGTCTTGTTTGCCCAAAATGAGTAAGCAGTTTCTTTATAGGTACTTATGAATCTTGGTTTTATAATTTTAAAATAAGCAAATTTAGTAAAATGTGACTCCAATGCATAAATCTCAGATCACTTGTACATTTCTGTTCTGCAGAAGAAAACAATGTTCCTAAATAAATGTTATTATAACTTAAGAAATAAATAAATAAGGTCATTTATTTGGCTGCCTTTATTATCTACAGATGAGATTCTATTAAAAAGTAGATACTTTCTTTGTACTTTGAATCTTGGCTTCCAAATTTATAAATGTGAATACTTAGAAAAATCTCAATATCAACACTATGCAATCATAATAAAAAACGTATACCTTCATAAGTGCATACTTCGCAAAATATCAACCATTGGGTGCCATATGAGATAAACTATACATTTCTCCAGCGTAGATAACCTGGAATGGATTGAAAGAACAGTCTCATTTTGACACAAAAAACACTGCTAAAACTTACTCTTTTGTGTTGCTTATTTCTAAAAAAAAAATATTTCTCACATAGCGTGTGATAGATTATCTCTTTAATTCCCAGAAAAAAAGAAACACTGTAGGCATCATAAATATTAAAATTTCATTATTGAAATGAGTTTGCTTTGTAAAATGTCTACTTTGAGGAAAAAAAATCTCTACTCTACAAGTTCCTTTTTGTCAAAATTAAAGTTTTTAAATTTTTACTTATTATTGCTTTAAAAAATCCGAAAAACAACAAATCCGCTTCTTTTGTGTGGCTCGTTGGTCTAGGGGTAAGATTCTCGCTTTGGGTGCGAGAGGTCCCGGGTTCAAATCCTGGACGAGCCCATGAATTTTAGTCATTTTTATCCTGGATTTTTTAGCTATTTCAGTCAAGCTAGGCATTTGAAGTTAGATTTTGCCATTTTCCCAAAATAGCTCTGATAAGATTGTCCAAAATAAATTCCTTATCTATTAGTGGGATGATTCTTAGTTAAAGTTTCAAAAAGTCTTGTTTGCCCAAAATGAGTAAGCAGTTTCTTTATAGGTACTTATGAATCTTGGTTTTATGATTTTAAAATGAGCAAATTTAGTAAAATGTGACTCCAATGCATAAATCTCAGATCACTTGTACATTTCTTTTCTGCAGAAGAAAACAATGTTCCTAAATAAATGTTATTATGACTTAAGAAATAAATAAATAAGGTCATTCATTTGGCTGCCTTTATTATCTACAGATAAAATTCTATTAAAAAGTAGATACTTTGTAGGTACTTTGAATCTTGGCTTCCAAATTTATAAATGTGAATACTTAGAAAAATCTCAATATCAACACTATGCAATCATAATAAAAAACGTATACCTTCATAAGTGCATACTTCGCAAAATATCAACCATTGGGTGCCATATGAGATAAACTATACATTTCTCCAGCGTAGATGACCTGGAATGGATTGAAAGAACAGTCTCATTTTGACACAAAAAACACTGCTAAAACTTACTCTTTTGTGTTGCTTATTTTTTAAAAAAAATATTTCTCACATAGCGTGTGATAGATTATCTCTTTAATTCCCAGAAAAAAAGAAACACTGTAGGCATCATAAATATTAAAATTGCATTATTGAAATGAGTTTGCTTTGTAAAATGTCTACTTTGAGGAAAAAATTCTCTACTCTACAAGTTCCTTTCTGTCAAAATTAAAGTTTTTAAATTTTTACTTATTATTGCTTTAAAAAATCCGAAAAAACAACAAAAGTGCTTCTTTCGTGTGGCTCGTTGGTGTAGGGGTATGATTCTCGCTTTGGGTGTGAGAGGTCCTGGGTTCAAATCCCGGACGAGCCCATGACTTTTAGTCATTTTCATCCTATTATTTTTAACTATTTTAGTCAAGCTAGGCATTTGAAGTTAGATTTTGCCATTTTCCCAAAATAGCTCTGATATGATTATCCAAAATAAATTCCCTATCTATTACTGGGATGATTCTTAGTTAATGTTTCAAAAAGTTTTGTTTGCCCAAAATGAGTAAGCAGTTTCTTTATAGGTACTTATGAATCTTGGTTTTATAATTTTAAAATGAGCAAATTTAGTAAAATGTGACTCCAATGCATAAATCTCAGATCACTTGTACATTTCTTTTCTGCAGAAGAAAACAATGTTCCTAAATAAATGTTATTATGACTTAAGAAATAAATAAGGTCATTCATTTGGCTGCCTTTATTATCTACAGATAAGATTCTATTAAAAAGTAGATACTTTGTAGGTACTTTGAATCTTGGCTTCCAAATTTATAAATGTGAATACTTAGAAAAATCTCAATATCAACACTATGCAATCATAATAAAAAACGTATACCTTCATAAGTGCATACTTCGCAAAATATCAACCATTGGGTGCCATATAAGATAAACTATACATTTCTCCAGCGTAGATGACCTGGAATGGATTGAAAGAACAGTCTCATTTTGACACAAAAAACACTGCTAAAACTTAGTCTTTTCTGTTGCTTATTTGTAAAAAAAAAATATTTCTCACAAAGAGTGTGATAGATTATCTCTTTAATTCCCAGAAAAAAAGAAACACTGTAGGCATCATAAATATTAAAATTGCACTATTGAAATGAGTTTGCTTTGTAAAATGTCTACTTTGAGGAAAAAAATTCACTACTCTACAAGTTCCTTTTTGTCAAAATTAAAGTTTTTACATTTTTACATACTATTGCTTTAAAAAATCCGAAAAAACAACAAAACAGGTTCTTTTGTGCGGCTCATTGGTCTAGGGGTATGATTCTCACTTTGGGTGCGAGAGGTCCCGTGTTCAAATCCCGGACGAGCCCATGACTTTTAGTCATTTTTATCCTGTTATTTTTAGCTATTTCAGTCAAGTCATTTGAAGTTAGATTTTGCCATTTTCCCAAAATAGCTCTGATAAGATTGTCCAAAATAAATTCCCTATCTATTAGTGGGATGATTCTTAGTTAAAGTTTTAAAAAGTCTTGTTTGCCCAAAATGAGTAAGCAGTTTCTTTATAGGTACTTATGAATCTTGGTTTTATAATTTTAAAATAATCAAATTTAGTAAAATGTGACTCCAATGCATAAATCTCAGATCACTTGTACATTTCTGTTCTGCAGAAGAAAACAATGTTCCTAAATAATTATTATTATGACTTAAGAAATAAATAAATAAGGTCATTCATTTGGCTGCCTTTATTATCTACAGATATAATTCTAATAAAAAGTAGATACTTTGTAGGTACTTTGAATCTTGGCTTCCAAATTTATAAATGTGAATACTTAGAAAAATTTCAATATCAACACTATGCAATCATAATAAAAAACGTATACCTTCATAAGTGCATACTTCGCAAAATATCAACCATTGGGTGCCATATGAGATAAACTATACATTTCTCCAGCGTAGATGACCTGGAATGGATTGAAAGAACAGTCTCATTTTCACACAAAAAACACTGCTAAAACTTACTCTTTTGTGTTGCTTATTTTTTAAAAAAAATATTTCTCACAAAGAGTGTGATAGATTATCTCTTTAATTCCCAGAAAAAAAGAAACACTGTAGGCATCATAAATATTAAAATTGCATTATTGAAATGAGTTTGCTTTGTAAAATGTCTATTTTGAGGAAAAAAAATCTCTACTCTACAAGTTCCTTTTTGTCAAAATTAAAGTTTTTAAATTTTTACTTATTATTGCTTTAAAAAATCCAAAAAAACAACAAAACAGGTTCTTTTGTGTGGCTCGTTGGTCTAGGGGTATGATTCTCACTTTGGGTGCGAGAGGTCCCGGGTTCAAATCCCAGACGAGCCCATGCCTTTTAGTCATTTTTATCCTGTTATTTTTAGCTATTTCAGTCAAGTCATTTGAAGTTAGATTTTGCCATTTTCCCAAAATAGCTCTGATAAGATTGTCCAAAATAAATTCCCTATCTATTAGTGGGATGATTCTTAGTTAAAGTTTCAAAAAGTCTTGTTTGCCCAAAATGAGTAAGCAGTTTCTTTATAGGTACTTATGAATCTTGGTTTTATAATTTTAAAATAATCAAATTTAGTAAAATGTGACTCCAATGCATAAATCTCAGATCACTTGTACATTTCTGTTCTGTAGAAGAAAACAATGTTCCTAAATAAATGTTATTATGACTTGAGAAATAAATAAATAAGGTCATTCATTTGGCTGCCTTTATTATCTACAGATAAGATTCTATTAAAAAGTAGATACTTTGTAGGTACTTTGAATCTTGGCTTCCAAATTTATAAATGTGAATACTTAGAAAAATCTCAATATCAACTCTATGCAATCATAATAAAAAACGTATACTTTCATAAGTGCATACTTCGCAAAATATCAACCATTGGGTGCCATATGAGATAAACTATACATTTCTCCAGCCTAAATGACCTGGAATGGATTGAAAGAACAGTCTCATTTTGACACAAAAAACACTGCTAAAACTTACTCTTTTGTGTTGTTTATTTGTAAAAAAAAATATTTCTCACATAGAGTATGATAGATTATCTCTTTAATTCCCAGAAAAAAAGAAACACTGTAGGCATCAAAAATATTAAAATTGCATTATTGAAATGAGTTTGCTTTCTAAAATGTCTACTTTGAGGAAAAAAATTCTCTACTCTACAAGTTCCTTTTTGTCAAAATTAAAGTTTTTATATTTTTAAATACTATTGCTTTAAAAAATCCGAAAAAACAACAAAACAGGTTCTTTTGTGTGGCTTGTTGGTCTAGGGGTATGAGTCTCGCTTCGGGTGCGAGAGGTCCCGGGTTCAAATCCTGGATGAGCCCCTGACTTTTAGTCATTTTTATCCTGTTATTTTTAGCTATTTCAGTCAAGCTAGGCATTTGAAGTTAGATTTTGCCATTTTCCCAAAATAGCTCTGATAAGATTGTCCAAAATAAATTCCTTATCTATTAGTGGGATGATTCTTAGTTAAAGTTTCAAAAAGTCTTGTTTGCCCAAAATGAGTAAGCAGTTTCTTTATAGGTACTTATGAATCTTGGTTTTATAATTTTAAAATAAGCAAATTTAGTAAAATGTGACTCCAATGCATAAATCTCAGATCACTTGTACATTTCTTTTCTGCAGAAGAAAACAATGTTCCTAAATAAATGTTATTATGACTTAAGAAATAAATAAATAAGGTCATTCATTTGGCTGCCTTTATTATCTACAGATAAGATTCTATTAAAAAGTAGATACTTTCTTGGTACTTTGAATCTTGGCTTCTAAATTTATAAATGTGAATACTTAGAAAAATCTCAATATCAACACTATGCAATCATAATAAAAAACGTATACCTTCATAAGTGCATACTTCGCAAAATATCAACCATTGGGTGCCATATGAGATAAACTATACATTTCTCCAGCCTAAATGGCCTGGAATGGATTGAAAGAACAGTCTCATTTTGACACAAAAAACACTGCTAAAACTTACTCTTTTGTGTTGCTTATTTCTAAAAAAAAAATATTTCTCACATAGCGTGTGATAGATTATCTCTTTAATTCCCAGAAAAAAAGAAACACTGTAGGCATCATAAATATTAAAATTTCATTATTGAAATGAGTTTGCTTTCTAAAATGTCTACTTTGAGGAAAAAAAATCTCTACTCTACAAGTTCCTTTTTGTCAAAATTAAAGTTTTTATATTTTTAAATACTATTGCTTTAAAAAATCCGAAAAACAACAAATCCGCTTCTTTCGTGTGGCTTGTTGGTCTAGGGGTATGATTCTCGCTTTGGGTGCGAGAGGTCCTGGGTTCAAATCCCGGACGAGCCCATGAATTTTAGTCATTTTTATCCTGGATTTTTTAGCTATTTCAGTCAAGCTAGGCATTTGAAGTTAGATTTTGCCATTTTTCCCAAATAGCTCTGATAAGATTGTCCAAAATAAATTCCTTATCTATTAGTGGGATGATTCTTAGTTAAAGTTTCAAAAAGTCTTGTTTGCCCAAAATGAGTAAGCAGTTTCTTTATAGGTACTTATGAATCTTGGTTTTATAATTTTAAAATAAGCAAATTTAGTAAAATGTGACTCCAATGCATAAATCTCAGATCACTTCTACATTTCTGTTCTGCAGAAGAAAACAATGTTCCTAAATAAATGTTATTATAACTTAAGAAATAAATAAATAAGGTCATTCATTTGGCTGCCTTTATTATCTACAGATAAGATTCTATTAAAAAGTAGATACTTTCTTGGTACTTTGAATCTTGGCTTCCAAATTTATAAATGTGAATACTTAGAAAAATCTCAATATCAACTCTATGCAATCATAATAAAAAACGTATACTTTCATAAGTGCATACTTCGCAAAATATCAACCATTGGGTGCCATATGAGATAAACTATACATTTCTCCAGCCTAAATGGCCTGGAATGGATTGAAAGAACAGTCTCATTTTGACACAAAAAACACTGCTAAAACTTACTCTTTTGTGTTGCTTATTTATAAAAAAAAAAAATATTTCTCACATAGAGTGTGATAGATTATCACAAGTTCCTTTTTGTCAAAATTAAAGTTTTTATATTTTTAAATACTATTGCTTTAAAAAATCCGAAAAAACAACAAAACAGGTTCTTTTGTGTGGCTCGTTGGTCTAGGGGTATGAGTCTCGCTTCGGGTGCGAGAGGTCCCGGGTTCAAATCCTGGATGAGCCCCTGACTTTTAGTCATTTTTATCCTGTTATTTTTAGCTATTTCAGTCAAGCTAGGCATTTGAAGTTAGATTTTGCCATTTTCCCAAAATAGCTCTGATAAGATTGTCCAAAATAAATTCCTTATCTATTAGTGGGATGATTCTTAGTTAAAGTTTCAAAAAGTCTTGTTTGCCCAAAATGAGTAAGCAGTTTCTTTATAGGTACTTATGAATCTTGGTTTTATAATTTTAAAATAAGCAAATTTAGTAAAATGTGACTCCAATGCATAAATCTCAGATCACTTGTACATTTCTTTTCTGCAGAAGAAAACAATGTTCCTAAATAAATGTTATTATGACTTAAGAAATAAATAAATAAGGTCATTCATTTGGCTGCCTTTATTATCTACAGATAAGATTCTATTAAAAAGTAGATACTTTCTTGGTACTTTGAATCTTGGCTTCTAAATTTATAAATGTGAATACTTAGAAAAATCTCAATATCAACACTATGCAATCATAATAAAAAACGTATACCTTCATAAGTGCATACTTCGCAAAATATCAACCATTGGGTGCCATATGAGATAAACTATACATTTCTCCAGCCTAAATGGCCTGGAATGGATTGAAAGAACAGTCTCATTTTGACACAAAAAACACTGCTAAAACTTACTCTTTTGTGTTGCTTATTTCTAAAAAAAAAATATTTCTCACATAGCGTGTGATAGATTATCTCTTTAATTCCCAGAAAAAAAGAAACACTGTAGGCATCATAAATATTAAAATTTCATTATTGAAATGAGTTTGCTTTCTAAAATGTCTACTTTGAGGAAAAAAAATCTCTACTCTACAAGTTCCTTTTTGTCAAAATTAAAGTTTTTATATTTTTAAATACTATTGCTTTAAAAAATCCGAAAAACAACAAATCCGCTTCTTTCGTGTGGCTTGTTGGTCTAGGGGTATGATTCTCGCTTTGGGTGCGAGAGGTCCCGGGTTCAAATCCCGGACGAGCCCATGAATTTTAGTCATTTTTATCCTGGATTTTTTAGCTATTTCAGTCAAGCTAGGCATTTGAAGTTAGATTTTGCCATTTTTCCCAAATAGCTCTGATAAGATTGTCCAAAATAAATTCCTTATCTATTAGTGGGATGATTCTTAGTTAAAGTTTCAAAAAGTCTTGTTTGCCCAAAATGAGTAAGCAGTTTCTTTATAGGTACTTATGAATCTTGGTTTTATAATTTTAAAATAAGCAAATTTAGTAAAATGTGACTCCAATGCATAAATCTCAGATCACTTCTACATTTCTGTTCTGCAGAAGAAAACAATGTTCCTAAATAAATGTTATTATAACTTAAGAAATAAATAAATAAGGTCATTCATTTGGCTGCCTTTATTATCTACAGATAAGATTCTATTAAAAAGTAGATACTTTCTTGGTACTTTGAATCTTGGCTTCCAAATTTATAAATGTGAATACTTAGAAAAATCTCAATATCAACTCTATGCAATCATAATAAAAAACGTATACTTTCATAAGTGCATACTTCGCAAAATATCAACCATTGGGTGCCATATGAGATAAACTATACATTTCTCCAGCCTAAATGGCCTGGAATGGATTGAAAGAACAGTCTCATTTTGACACAAAAAACACTGCTAAAACTTACTCTTTTGTGTTGCTTATTTATAAAAAAAAAAAATATTTCTCACATAGAGTGTGATAGATTATCACAAGTTCCTTTTTGTCAAAATTAAAGTTTTTATATTTTTAAATACTATTGCTTTAAAAAATCCGAAAAAACAACAAAACAGGTTCTTTTGTGTGGCTCGTTGGTCTAGGGGTATGATTCTCGCTTCGGGTGCGAGAGGTCCCGGGTTCAAATCCTGGATGAGCCCATGACTTTTAGTCATTTTTATCCTGTTATTTTTAGCTATTTCAGTCAAGCTAGGCATTTGAAGTTAGATTTTGCCATTTTCCCAAAATAGCTCTGATAAGATTGTCCAAAATAAATTCCTTATCTATTAGTGGGATGATTCTTAGTTAAAGTTTCAAAAAGTCTTGTTTGCCCAAAATGAGTAAGCAGTTTCTTTATAGGTACTTATGAATCTTGGTTTTATAATTTTAAAATAAGCAAATTTAGTAAAATGTGACTCCAATGCATAAATCTCAGATCACTTGTACATTTCTGTTCTGCAAAAGAAAACAATGTTCCTAAATAAATGTTATTATAACTTAAGAAATAAATAAATAAGGTCATTTATTTGGCTGCCTTTATTATCTACAGATGAGATTCTATTAAAAAGTAGATACTTTCTTGGTACTTTGAATCTTGGCTTCCAAATTTATAAATGTGAATACTTAGAAAAATCTCAATATCAACACTATGCAATCATAATAAAAAACGTATACCTTCATAAGTGCATACTTCGCAAAATATCAACCATTGGGTGCCATATGAGATAAACTATACATTTCTCCAGCGTAGATGACCTGGAATGGATTGAAAGAACAGTCTCATTTTGACACAAAAAACACTGCTAAAACTTACTCTTTTGTGTTGCTTATTTGTAAAAAAAAAAATATTTCTCACATAGAGTGTGATAGATTATCTCTTTAATTCCCAGAAAAAAAGAAACACTGTAGGCATCATAAATATTAAAATTGCATTATTGAAATGAGTTTGCTTTGTAAAATGTCTACTTTGAGGGAAAAAATTCTCTAATCTACAAGTTCCTTTTTGTCAAAATTAAAGTTCTTACATTTTTACATACTATTGCTTTAAAAAATCCGGAAAAACAACAAAACAGGTTCTTTTGTGTGGCTTGTTGGTCTAGGGGTATGATTCTCGCTTCGGGTGCGAGAGGTCCCGTGTTCAACTACCGGACGAGCCCATGGCTTTTAGTCATTTTTATCCTGTTATTTTTAGCTATTTCAGTCAAGCTAGGCATTTGAAGTTAGATTTTGCCATTTTCCCAAAATAGCTCTGATAAGATTGTCCAAAATAAATTCCTTATCTATTAGTGGGATGATTCTTAGTTAAAGTTTCAAAAAGTCTTGTTTGCCTAAAATGAGTAAGCAGCTTCTTTATAGGTACTTATGAATCTTGGTTTTATAATTTTAAAATAAGCAAATTTAGTAAAATGTGACTCCAATGCATAAATCTCAGATCACTTGTACATTTCTTTTCTGCAGAAGAAAACAATGTTCCTAAATAAATGTTATTATGACTTAAGAAATAAATAAATAAGGTCATTCATTTGGCTGCCTTTATTATCTACAGATAAGATTCTATTAAAAAGTAGATACTTTCTTGGTACTTTGAATCTTGGCTTCCAAATTTATAAATGTGAATACTTAGAAAAATCTCAATATCAACACTATGCAATCATAATAAAAAACGTATACCTTCATAAGTGCATACTTCGCAAAATATCAACCATTGGGTGCCATATGAGATAAACTATACATTTCTCCAGCGTAGATAACCTGGAATGGATTGAAAGAACAGTCTCATTTTGACACAAAAAACACTGCTAAAACTTACTCTTTTGTGTTGCTTATTTCTAAAAAAAAAATATTTCTCACATAGCGTGTGATAGATTATCTCTTTAATTCCCAGAAAAAAAGAAACACTGTAGGCATCATAAATATTAAAATTTCATTATTGAAATGAGTTTGCTTTGTAAAATGTCTACTTTGAGGAAAAAAAATCTCTACTCTACAAGTTCCTTTTTGTCAAAATTAAAGTTTTTAAATTTTTACTTATTATTGCTTTAAAAAATCCGAAAAACAACAAATCCGCTTCTTTCGTGTGGCTTGTTGGTCTAGGGGTATGATTCTCGCTTTGGGTGCGAGAGGTCCTGGGTTCAAATCCCGGACGAGCCCATGAATTTTAGTCATTTTTATCCTGGATTTTTTAGCTATTTCAGTCAAGCTAGGCATTTGAAGTTAGATTTTGCCATTTTTCCCAAATAGCTCTGATAAGATTGTCCAAAATAAATTCCTTATCTATTAGTGGGATGATTCTTAGTTAAAGTTTCAAAAAGTCTTGTTTGCCCAAAATGAGTAAGCAGTTTCTTTATAGGTACTTATGAATCTTGGTTTTATAATTTTAAAATAAGCAAATTTAGTAAAATGTGACTCCAATGCATAAATCTCAGATCACTTGTACATTTCTGTTCTGCAGAAGAAAACAATGTTCCTAAATAAATGTTATTATAACTTAAGAAATAAATAAATAAGGTCATTCATTTGGCTGCCTTTATTATCTACAGATAAGATTCTATTAAAAAGTAGATGCTTTCTTTGGTACTTTGAATCTTGGCTTCCAAACTTATAAATGTGAATACTTAGAAAAATCTCAATATCAACTCTATGCAATCATAATAAAAAACGTATACTTTCATAAGTGCATACTTCGCAAAATATCAACCATTGGGTGCCATATGAGATAAACTATACATTTCTCCAGCCTAAATGGCCTGGAATGGATTGAAAGAACAGTCTCATTTTGACACAAAAAACACTGCTAAAACTTACTCTTTTGTGTTGCTTATTTATAAAAAAAAAAAATATTTCTCACATAGAGTGTGATAGATTATCTCTTTAACTCCCAGAAAAAAAGAGACACTGTAGGCATCATAAATATTAAAATTGCATTATTGAAATGAGTTTGCTTTGTAAAATGTCTACTTTGAGGGAAAAAATTCTCTACTCTACAAGTTCCTTTTTGTCAAAATTAAATTTTTTAAATTTTTACATACTATTGCTTTAAAAAAATCCGGAAAAACAACAAAACAGGTTCTTTTGTGTGGCTCGTTGGTCTAGGGGTATGATTCTCGCTTCGGGTGCGAGAGGTCCCGGGTTCAACTCCCGGACGAGCCCATGGCTTTTAGTCATTTTTATCCTGTTATTTTTAGCTATTTCAGTCAAGCTAGGCATTTGAAGTTAGATTTTGCCATTTTCCCAAAATAGCTCTGATAAGATTGTCCAAAATAAATTCCTTATCTATTAGTGGGATGATTCTTAGTTAAAGTTTCAAAAAGTCTTGTTTGCCCAAAATGAGTAAGCAGTTTCTTTATAGGTACTTATGAATCTTGGTTTTATAATTTTAAAATAAGCAAATTTAGTAAAATGTGACTCCAATGCATAAATCTCAGATCACTTGTACATTTCTTTTCTGCAGAAGAAAACAATGTTCCTAAATAAATGTTATTATGACTTAAGAAATAAATAAATAAGGTCATTCATTTGGCTGCCTTTATTATCTACAGATAAGATTCTATTAAAAAGTAGATACTTTCTTGGTACTTTGAATCTTGGCTTCTAAATTTATAAATGTGAATACTTAGAAAAATCTCAATATCAACACTATGCAATCATAATAAAAAACGTATACCTTCATAAGTGCATACTTCGCAAAATATCAACCATTGGGTGCCATATGAGATAAACTATACATTTCTCCAGCGTAGATAACCTGGAATGGATTGAAAGAACAGTCTCATTTTGACACAAAAAACACTGCTAAAACTTACTCTTTTGTGTTGCTTATTTCTAAAAAAAAAATATTTCTCACATAGCGTGTGATAGATTATCTCTTTAATTCCCAGAAAAAAAGAAACACTGTAGGCATCATAAATATTAAAATTTCATTATTGAAATGAGTTTGCTTTCTAAAATGTCTACTTTGAGGAAAAAAAATCTCTACTCTACAAGTTCCTTTTTGTCAAAATTAAAGTTTTTAAATTTTTACTTATTATTGCTTTAAAAAATCCGAAAAACAACAAATCCGCTTCTTTCGTGTGGCTTGTTGGTCTAGGGGTATGATTCTCGCTTTGGGTGCAAGAGGTCCCGGGTTCAAATCCCGGACGAGCCCATGAATTTTAGTCATTTTTATCCTGGATTTTTTAGCTATTTCAGTCAAGCTAGGCATTTGAAGTTAGATTTTGCCATTTTTCCCAAATAGCTCTGATAAGATTGTCCAAAATAAATTCCTTATCTATTAGTGGGATGATTCTTAGTTAAAGTTTCAAAAAGTCTTGTTTGCCCAAAATGAGTAAGCAGTTTCTTTATAGGTACTTATGAATCTTGGTTTTATAATTTTAAAATAAGCAAATTTAGTAAAATGTGACTCCAATGCATAAATCTCAGATCACTTCTACATTTCTGTTCTGCAGAAGAAAACAATGTTCCTAAATAAATGTTATTATAACTTAAGAAATAAATAAATAAGGTCATTCATTTGGCTGCCTTTATTATCTACAGATAAGATTCTATTAAAAAGTAGATACTTTCTTGGTACTTTGAATCTTGGCTTCCAAATTTATAAATGTGAATACTTAGAAAAATCTCAATATCAACTCTATGCAATCATAATAAAAAACGTATACTTTCATAAGTGCATACTTCGCAAAATATCAACCATTGGGTGCCATATGAGATAAACTATACATTTCTCCAGCCTAAATGGCCTGGAATGGATTGAAAGAACAGTCTCATTTTGACACAAAAAACACTGCTAAAACTTACTCTTTTGTGTTGCTTATTTATAAAAAAAAAAAATATTTCTCACATAGAGTGTGATAGATTATCTCTTTAACTCCCAGAAAAAAAGAAACACTGTAGGCATCATAAATATTAAAATTGCATTATTGAAATGAGTTTGCTTTGTAAAATGTCTACTTTGAGGGAAAAAATTCTCTACTCTACAAGTTCCTTTTTGTCAAAATTAAATTTTTTAAATTTTTACATACTATTGCTTTAAAACATCCGGAAAAACAACAAAACAGGTTCTTTTGTGTGGCTCGTTGGTCTAGGGGTATGATTCTCGCTTCGGGTGCGAGAGGTCCCGGGTTCAACTCCCGGACGAGCCCATGGCTTTTAGTCATTTTTATCCTGTTATTTTTAGCTATTTCAGTCAAGCTAGGCATTTGAAGTTAGATTTTGCCATTTTCCCAAAATAGCTCTGATAAGATTGTCCAAAATAAATTCCTTATCTATTAGTGGGATGATTCTTAGTTAAAGTTTCAAAAAGTCTTGTTTGCCCAAAATGAGTAAGCAGTTTCTTTATAGGTACTTATGAATCTTGGTTTTATAATTTTAAAATAAGCAAATTTAGTAAAATGTGACTCCAATGCATAAATCTCAGATCACTTGTACATTTCTTTTCTGCAGAAGAAAACAATGTTCCTAAATAAATGTTATTATGACTTAAGAAATAAATAAATAAGGTCATTCATTTGGCTGCCTTTATTATCTACAGATGAGATTCTATTAAAAAGTAGATACTTTCTACGTACTTTGAATCTTGGCTTCCAAATTTATAAATGTGAATACTTAGAAAAATCTCAATATCAACACTATGCAATCATAATAAAAAACGTATACCTTTATAAGTGCATACTTCGCAAAATATCAACCATTGGGTGCCATATGAGATAAACTATACATTTCTCCAGCGTAGATAACCTGGAATGGATTGAAAGAACAGTCTCATTTTGACACAAAAAACACTGCTAAAACTTACTCTTTTGTGTTGCTTATTTCTAAAAAAAAAATATTTCTCACATAGCGTGTGATAGATTATCTCTTTAATTCCCAGAAAAAAAGAAACACTGTAGGCATCATAAATATTAAAATTTCATTATTGAAATGAGTTTGCTTTCTAAAATGTATACTTTGAGGAAAAAAAATCTCTACTCTACAAGTTCCTTTTTGTCAAAATTAAAGTTTTTAAATTTTTACTTATTATTGCTTTAAAAAATCCGAAAAACAACAAATCCGCTTCTTTCGTGTGGCTTGTTGGTCTAGGGGTATGATTCTCGCTTTGGGTGCAAGAGGTCCCGGGTTCAAATCCCGGACGAGCCCATGAATTTTAGTCATTTTTATCCTGGATTTTTTAGCTATTTCAGTCAAGCTAGGCATTTGAAGTTAGATTTTGCCATTTTTCCCAAATAGCTCTGATAAGATTGTCCAAAATAAATTCCTTATCTATTAGTGGGATGATTCTTAGTTAAAGTTTCAAAAAGTCTTGTTTGCCCAAAATGAGTAAGCAGTTTCTTTATAGGTACTTATGAATCTTGGTTTTATAATTTTAAAATAAGCAAATTTAGTAAAATGTGACTCCAATGCATAAATCTCAGATCACTTCTACATTTCTGTTCTGCAGAAGAAAACAATGTTCCTAAATAAATGTTATTATAACTTAAGAAATAAATAAATAAGGTCATTCATTTGGCTGCCTTTATTATCTACAGATAAGATTCTATTAAAAAGTAGATACTTTCTTGGTACTTTGAATCTTGGCTTCCAAATTTATAAATGTGAATACTTAGAAAAATCTCAATATCAACTCTATGCAATCATAATAAAAAACGTATACTTTCATAAGTGCATACTTCGCAAAATATCAACCATTGGGTGCCATATGAGATAAACTATACATTTCTCCAGCCTAAATGGCCTGGAATGGATTGAAAGAACAGTCTCATTTTGACACAAAAAACACTGCTAAAACTTACTCTTTTGTGTTGCTTATTTATAAAAAAAAAAAATATTTCTCACATAGAGTGTGATAGATTATCTCTTTAACTCCCAGAAAAAAAGAAACACTGTAGGCATCATAAATATTAAAATTGCATTATTGAAATGAGTTTGCTTTGTAAAATGTCTACTTTGAGGGAAAAAATTCTCTACTCTACAAGTTCCTTTTTGTCAAAATTAAATTTTTTAAATTTTTACATACTATTGCTTTAAAACATCCGGAAAAACAACAAAACAGGTTCTTTTGTGTGGCTCGTTGGTCTAGGGGTATGATTCTCGCTTCGGGTGCGAGAGGTCCCGGGTTCAACTCCCGGACGAGCCCATGGCTTTTAGTCATTTTTATCCTGTTATTTTTAGCTATTTCAGTCAAGCTAGGCATTTGAAGTTAGATTTTGCCATTTTCCCAAAATAGCTCTGATAAGATTGTCCAAAATAAATTCCTTATCTATTAGTGGGATGATTCTTAGTTAAAGTTTCAAAAAGTCTTGTTTGCCCAAAATGAGTAAGCAGTTTCTTTATAGGTACTTATGAATCTTGGTTTTATAATTTTAAAATAAGCAAATTTAGTAAAATGTGACTCCAATGCA
Organism: Mixophyes fleayi; assembly: GCF_038048845.1. Classification (NCBI taxonomy): domain Eukaryota; kingdom Metazoa; phylum Chordata; class Amphibia; order Anura; family Limnodynastidae; genus Mixophyes; species Mixophyes fleayi. The sequence continues at coordinate 164,479,746 of NC_134407.1, forward strand.
TAAATCTCAGATCACTTGTACATTTCTTTTCTGCAGAAGAAAACAATGTTCCTAAATAAATGTTATTATGACTTAAGAAATAAATAAATAAGGTCATTCATTTGGCTGCCTTTATTATCTACAGATGAGATTCTATTAAAAAGTAGATACTTTCTACGTACTTTGAATCTTGGCTTCCAAATTTATAAATGTGAATACTTAGAAAAATCTCAATATCAACACTATGCAATCATAATAAAAAACGTATACCTTTATAAGTGCATACTTCGCAAAATATCAACCATTGGGTGCCATATGAGATAAACTATACATTTCTCCAGCGTAGATAACCTGGAATGGATTGAAAGAACAGTCTCATTTTGACACAAAAAACACTGCTAAAACTTACTCTTTTGTGTTGCTTATTTCTAAAAAAAAAATATTTCTCACATAGCGTGTGATAGATTATCTCTTTAATTCCCAGAAAAAAAGAAACACTGTAGGCATCATAAATATTAAAATTTCATTATTGAAATGAGTTTGCTTTCTAAAATGTCTACTTTGAGGAAAAAAAATCTCTACTCTACAAGTTCCTTTTTGTCAAAATTAAAGTTTTTAAATTTTTACTTATTATTGCTTTAAAAAATCCGAAAAACAACAAATCCGCTTCTTTCGTGTGGCTTGTTGGTCTAGGGGTATGATTCTCGCTTTGGGTGCAAGAGGTCCTGGGTTCAAATCCCGGACGAGCCCATGAATTTTAGTCATTTTTATCCTGGATTTTTTAGCTATTTCAGTCAAGCTAGGCATTTGAAGTTAGATTTTGCCATTTTTCCCAAATAGCTCTGATAAGATTGTCCAAAATAAATTCCTTATCTATTAGTGGGATGATTCTTAGTTAAAGTTTCAAAAAGTCTTGTTTGCCCAAAATGAGTAAGCAGTTTCTTTATAGGTACTTATGAATCTTGGTTTTATAATTTTAAAATAAGCAAATTTAGTAAAATGTGACTCCAATGCATAAATCTCAGATCACTTCTACATTTCTGTTCTGCAGAAGAAAACAATGTTCCTAAATAAATGTTATTATAACTTAAGAAATAAATAAATAAGGTCATTCATTTGGCTGCCTTTATTATCTACAGATAAGATTCTATTAAAAAGTAGATACTTTCTTGGTACTTTGAATCTTGGCTTCCAAATTTATAAATGTGAATACTTAGAAAAATCTCAATATCAACTCTATGCAATCATAATAAAAAACGTATACTTTCATAAGTGCATACTTCGCAAAATATCAACCATTGGGTGCCATATGAGATAAACTATACATTTCTCCAGCCTAAATGGCCTGGAATGGATTGAAAGAACAGTCTCATTTTGACACAAAAAACACTGCTAAAACTTACTCTTTTGTGTTGCTTATTTATAAAAAAAAAAAATATTTCTCACATAGAGTGTGATAGATTATCTCTTTAACTCCCAGAAAAAAAGAAACACTGTAGGCATCATAAATATTAAAATTGCATTATTGAAATGAGTTTGCTTTGTAAAATGTCTACTTTGAGGGAAAAAATTCTCTACTCTACAAGTTCCTTTTTGTCAAAATTAAATTTTTTAAATTTTTACATACTATTGCTTTAAAACATCCGGAAAAACAACAAAACAGGTTCTTTTGTGTGGCTCGTTGGTCTAGGGGTATGATTCTCGCTTCGGGTGCGAGAGGTCCCGGGTTCAACTCCCGGACGAGCCCATGGCTTTTAGTCATTTTTATCCTGTTATTTTTAGCTATTTCAGTCAAGCTAGGCATTTGAAGTTAGATTTTGCCATTTTCCCAAAATAGCTCTGATAAGATTGTCCAAAATAAATTCCTTATCTATTAGTGGGATGATTCTTAGTTAAAGTTTCAAAAAGTCTTGTTTGCCCAAAATGAATAAGCAGTTTCTTTATAGGTACTTATGAATCTTGGTTTTATAATTTTAAAATAAGCAAATTTAGTAAAATGTGACTCCAATGCATAAATCTCAGATCACTTGTACATTTCTTTTCTGCAGAAGAAAACAATGTTCCTAAATAAATGTTATTATGACTTAAGAAATAAATAAATAAGGTCATTCATTTGGCTGCCTTTATTATCTACAGATGAGATTCTATTAAAAAGTAGATACTTTCTACGTACTTTGAATCTTGGCTTCCAAATTTATAAATGTGAATACTTAGAAAAATCTCAATATCAACACTATGCAATCATAATAAAAAACGTATACCTTTATAAGTGCATACTTCGCAAAATATCAACCATTGGGTGCCATATGAGATAAACTTTACATTTCTCCAGTGTAGATAACCTGGAATGGATTGAAAGAACAGTCTCATTTTGACACAAAAAACACTGCTAAAACTTACTCTTTTGTGTTGCTTATTTCTAAAAAAAAAATATTTCTCACATAGCGTGTGATAGATTATCTCTTTAATTCCCAGAAAAAAAGAAACACTGTAGGCATCATAAATATTAAAATTTCATTATTGAAATGAGTTTGCTTTCTAAAATGTCTACTTTGAGGAAAAAAAATCTCTACTCTACAAGTTCCTTTTTGTCAAAATTAAAGTTTTTAAATTTTTACTTATTATTGCTTTAAAAAATCCGAAAAACAACAAATCCGCTTCTTTCGTGTGGCTTGTTGGTCTAGGGGTATGATTCTCGCTTTGGGTGCAAGAGGTCCCGGGTTCAAATCCCAGACGAGCCCATGAATTTTAGTCATTTTTATCCTGGATTTTTTAGCTATTTCAGTCAAGCTAGGCATTTGAAGTTAGATTTTGCCATTTTTCCCAAATAGCTCTGATAAGATTGTCCAAAATAAATTCCTTATCTATTAGTGGGATGATTCTTAGTTAAAGTTTCAAAAAGTCTTGTTTGCCCAAAATGAGTAAGCAGTTTCTTTATAGGTACTTATGAATCTTGGTTTTATAATTTTAAAATAAGCAAATTTAGTAAAATGTGACTCCAATGCATAAATCTCAGATCACTTCTACATTTCTGTTCTGCAGAAGAAAACAATGTTCCTAAATAAATGTTATTATAACTTAAGAAATAAATAAATAAGGTCATTCATTTGGCTGCCTTTATTATCTACAGATAAGATTCTATTAAAAAGTAGATACTTTCTTGGTACTTTGAATCTTGGCTTCCAAATTTATAAATGTGAATACTTAGAAAAATCTCAATATCAACTCTATGCAATCATAATAAAAAACGTATACTTTCATAAGTGCATACTTCGCAAAATATCAACCATTGGGTGCCATATGAGATAAACTATACATTTCTCCAGCCTAAATGGCCTGGAATGGATTGAAAGAACAGTCTCATTTTGACACAAAAAACACTGCTAAAACTTACTCTTTTGTGTTGCTTATTTATAAAAAAAAAAAATATTTCTCACATAGAGTGTGATAGATTATCTCTTTAACTCCCAGAAAAAAAGAAACACTGTAGGCATCATAAATATTAAAATTGCATTATTGAAATGAGTTTGCTTTGTAAAATGTCTACTTTGAGGGAAAAAATTCTCTACTCTACAAGTTCCTTTTTGTCAAAATTAAATTTTTTAAATTTTTACATACTATTGCTTTAAAACATCCGGAAAAACAACAAAACAGGTTCTTTTGTGTGGCTCGTTGGTCTAGGGGTATGATTCTCGCTTCGGGTGCGAGAGGTCCCGGGTTCAACTCCCGGACGAGCCCATGGCTTTTAGTCATTTTTATCCTGTTATTTTTAGCTATTTCAGTCAAGCTAGGCATTTGAAGTTAGATTTTGCCATTTTCCCAAAATAGCTCTGATAAGATTGTCCAAAATAAATTCCTTATCTATTAGTGGGATGATTCTTAGTTAAAGTTTCAAAAAGTCTTGTTTGCCCAAAATGAGTAAGCAGTTTCTTTATAGGTACTTATGAATCTTGGTTTTATAATTTTAAAATAAGCAAATTTAGTAAAATGTGACTCCAATGCATAAATCTCAGATCACTTGTACATTTCTTTTCTGCAGAAGAAAACAATGTTCCTAAATAAATGTTATTATGACTTAAGAAATAAATAAATAAGGTCATTCATTTGGCTGCCTTTATTATCTACAGATGAGATTCTATTAAAAAGTAGATACTTTCTACGTACTTTGAATCTTGGCTTCCAAATTTATAAATGTGAATACTTAGAAAAATCTCAATATCAACACTATGCAATCATAATAAAAAACGTATACCTTTATAAGTGCATACTTCGCAAAATATCAACCATTGGGTGCCATATGAGATAAACTATACATTTCTCCAGCGTAGATAACCTGGAATGGATTGAAAGAACAGTCTCATTTTGACACAAAAAACACTGCTAAAACTTACTCTTTTGTGTTGCTTATTTCTAAAAAAAAAATATTTCTCACATAGCGTGTGATAGATTATCTCTTTAATTCCCAGAAAAAAAGAAACACTGTAGGCATCATAAATATTAAAATTGCATTATTGAAATGAGTTTGCTTTGTAAAATGTCTACTTTGAGGGAAAAAATTCTGTACTCTACAAGTTCCTTTTTGTCAAAATTAAAGTTTTTACATTTTTACATACTATTGCTTTAAAAAATCCGAAAAAACAACAAAACAGGTTCTCTTGTGTGGCTCGTTGATCTAGGGGTATGATTCTCGCTTCGGGTGCGAGAGGTCCCGGGTTCAACTCCCGGACGAGCTCATGACTTTTAGTCATTTTTATCCTGTTATTTTTAGCTATTTCAGTCAAGCTAGGCATTTGAAGTTAGATTTTGCCATTTTCCCAAAATAGCTCTGATAAGATTGTCCAAAATAAATTCCTTATCTATTAGTGGGATGATTCTTAGTTAAAGTTTCAAAAAGTCTTGTTTGCCCAAAATGAGTAAGCAGTTTCTTTATAGGTACTTATGAATCTTGGTTTTATGATTTTAAAATGAGCAAATTTAGTAAAATGTGACTCCAATGCATAAATCTCAGATCACTTGTACATTTCTGTTCTGTAGAAGAAAACAATGTTCCTAAATAAATGTTATTATAACTTAAGAAATAAATAAATAAGGTCATTCATTTGGCTGCCTTTATTATCTAGAGATAAGATTCTATTAAAAATTAGATACTTTCTTGGTACTTTGAATCTTGGCTTCCAAATTTATAAATGTGAATACTTAGAAAAATCTCAATATCAACTCTATGCAATCATAATAAAAAACGTATACTTTCATAAGTGCATACTTCGCAAAATATCAACCATTGGGTGCCATATGAGATAAACTATACATTTCTCCAGCCTAAATGACCTGGAATGGATTGAAAGAACAGTCTCATTTTGACACAAAAAACACTGCTAAAACTTATTCTTTTGTGTTGTTTATTTGTAAAAAAAAATATTTCTCACATAGAGTATGATAGATTATCTCTTTAATTCCCAGAAAAAAAGAAACACTGTAGGCATCAAAAATATTAAAATTGCATTATTGAAATGAGTTTGCTTTGTAAAATGTCTACTTTGAGGAAAAAAATTCTCTACTCTACAAGTTCCTTTTTGTCAAAATTAAAGTTTTTATATTTTTAAATACTATTGCTTTAAAAAATCCGAAAAAACAACAAAACAGGTTCTTTTGTGTGGCTCGTTGGTCTAGGGGTATGATTCTCGCTTCGGGTGCGAGAGGTCCCGGGTTCAAATCCTGGATGAGCCCCTGACTTTTAGTCATTTTTATCCTGTTATTTTTAGCTATTTCAGTCAAGCTAGGCATTTGAAGTTAGATTTTGCCATTTTCCCAAAATAGCTCTGATAAGATTGTCCAAAATAAATTCCTTATCTATTAGTGGGATGATTCTTAGTTAAAGTTTCAAAAAGTCTTGTTTGCCCAAAATGAGTAAGCAGTTTCTTTATAGGTACTTATGAATCTTGGTTTTATAATTTTAAAATAAGCAATTTTAGTAAAATGTGACTCCAATGCATAAATCTCAGATCACTTGTACATTTCTGTTCTGCAAAAGAAAACAATGTTCCTAAATAAATGTTATTATAACTTAAGAAATAAATAAATAAGGTCATTCATTTGGCTGCCTTTATTATCTACAGATGAGATTCTATTAAAAAGTAGATACTTTCTTGGTACTTTGAATCTTGGCTTCCAAATTTATAAATGTGAATACTTAGAAAAATCTCAATATCAACACTATGCAATCATAATAAAAAACGTATACCTTCATAAGTGCATACTTCGCAAAATATCAACCATTGGGTGCCATATGAGATAAACTATACATTTCTCCAGCGTAGATGACCTGGAATGGATTGAAAGAACAGTCTCATTTTGACACAAAAAACACTGCTAAAACTTACTCTTTTGTGTTGCTTATTTTTTAAAAAAAATATTTCTCACAAAGAGTGTGATAGATTATCTCTTTAATTCCCAGAAAAAAAAACACTGTAGGCATCATAAATATTAAAATTGCATTATTGAAATGAGTTTGCTTTGTAAAATGTCTACTTTGAGGAAAAAAATTCTCTACTCTACAAGTTCCTTTTTTTTCAAAATTAAAGTTTTTACATTTTTACATACTATTGCTTTAAAAAATCCGAAAAAACAACCAAACAAGTTCTTTTCTGTGGCTCGTTGGTCTAGGGGTATGATTCTCGCTTTGGGTGCGAGAGGTCCCGGGTTCAAATCCTGGACGAGCCCATGACTTTTAGTCATTTTTATCCTGTTATTTTTAGCTATTTCAGTCAAGTCATTTGAAGTTAGATTTTGCCATTTTCCCAAAATAGCTCTGATAAGATTGTCCAAAGTAAATTCCCTATCTATTAGTGGGATGATTCTTAGTTAAAGTTTCAAAAAGTCTTGTTTGCCCAAAATGAGTAAGCAGTTTCTTTATAGGTACTTATGAATCTTGGTTTTATAATTTTAAAATAAGGAAATTTAGTAAAATGTGACTCCAATGCATAAATCTCAGATCACTTGTACATTTCTGTTCTGCAGAAGAAAACAATGTTCCTAAATAAATGTTATTATAACTTAAGAAATAAATAAATAAGGTCATTCATTTGGCTGCCTTTATTATCTACAGATAAGATTCTATTAAAAAGTAGATACTTTGTAGGTACTTTGAATCTTGGCTTCCAAATTTATAAATGTGAATACTTAGAAAAATCTCAATATCAACACTATGCAATCATAATAAAAAACGTATACCTTCATAAGTGCATACTTCGCAAAATATCAACCATTGGGTGCCATATGAGATAAACTATACATTTCTCCAGCCTAAATGACCTGGAATGGATTGAAAGAACAGTCTCATTTTGACAAAAAAACACTGCTAAAACTTACTCTTTTGTGTTGCTTATTTATAAAAAAAAAAATATTTCTCACATAGAGTGTGATAGATTATCTCTTTAATTCCCAGAAAAAAAGAAACACTGTAGGCATCATAAATATTAAAATTGCATTATTGAAATGAGTTTGCTTTGTAAAATGTCTACTTTGAGGGAAAAAATTCTCTAATCTACAAGTTCCTTTTTGTCAAAATTAAAGTTTTTACATTTTTACATACTATTGCTTTAAAAAATCCGGAAAAACAACAAAACAGGTTCTTTTGTGTGGCTTGTTGGTCTAGGGGTATGATTCTCGCTTCGGGTGCGAGAGGTCCCGGGTTCAACTACCGGACGAGCCCGTGGCTTTTAGTCATTTTTATCCTGTTATTTTTAGCTATTTCAGTCAAGCTAGGCATTTGAAGTTAGATTTTGCCATTTTCCCAAAATAGCTCTGATAAGATTGTCCAAAATAAATTCCTTATCTATTAGTGGGATGATTCTTAGTTAAAGTTTCAAAAAGTCTTGTTTGCCCAAAATGAGTAAGCAGTTTCTTTATAGGTACTTATGAATCTTGGTTTTATAATTTTAAAATAAGCAAATTTAGTAAAATGTGACTCCAATGCATAAATCTCAGATCACTTGTACATTTCTTTTCTGCAGAAGAAAACAATGTTCCTAAATAAATGTTATTATGACTTAAGAAATAAATAAATAAGGTCATTCATTTGGCTGCCTTTATTATCTACAGATAAGATTCTATTAAAAAGTAGATACTTTCTTGGTACTTTGAATCTTGGCTTCCAAATTTATAAATGTGAATACTTAGAAAAATCTCAATATCAACACTATGCAATCATAATAAAAAACGTATACCTTCATAAGTGCATACTTCGCAAAATATCAACCATTGGGTGCCATATGAGATAAACTATACATTTCTCCAGCGTAGATAACCTGGAATGGATTGAAAGAACAGTCTCATTTTGACACAAAAAACACTGCTAAAACTTACTCTTTTGTGTTGCTTATTTCTAAAAAAAAAATATTTCTCACATAGCGTGTGATAGATTATCTCTTTAATTCCCAGAAAAAAAGAAACACTGTAGGCATCATAAATATTAAAATTTCATTATTGAAATGAGTTTGCTTTCTAAAATGTCTACTTTGAGGAAAAAAAATCTCTACTCTACAAGTTCCTTTTTGTCAAAATTAAAGTTTTTAAATTTTTACTTATTATTGCTTTAAAAAATCTGAAAAACAACAAATCCGTTTCTTTCGTGTGGCTTGTTGGTCTAGGGGTATGATTCTCGCTTTGGGTGCGAGAGGTCCTGGGTTCAAATCCCGGACGAGCCCATGAATTTTAGTCATTTTTATCCTGGATTTTTTAGCTATTTCAGTCAAGCTAGGCATTTGAAGTTAGATTTTGCCATTTTTCCCAAATAGCTCTGATAAGATTGTCCAAAATAAATTCCTTATCTATTAGTGGGATGATTCTTAGTTAAAGTTTCAAAAAGTCTTGTTTGCCCAAAATGAGTAAGCAGTTTCTTTATAGGTACTTATGAATCTTGGTTTTATAATTTTAAAATAAGCAAATTTAGTAAAATGTGACTCCAATGCATAAATCTCAGATCACTTGTACATTTCTGTTCTGCAGAAGAAAACAATGTTCCTAAATAAATGTTATTATAACTTAAGAAATAAATAAATAAGGTCATTCATTTGGCTGCCTTTATTATCTACAGATAAGATTCTATTAAAAAGTAGATACTTTCTTGGTACTTTGAATCTTGGCTTCCAAATTTATAAATGTGAATACTTAGAAAAATCTCAATATCAACACTATGCAATCATAATAAAAAACGTATACCTTCATAAGTGCATACTTCGCAAAATATCAACCATTGGGTGCCATATGAGATAAACTATACATTTCTCCAGCGTAGATGACCTGGAATGGATTGAAAGAACAGTCTCATTTTCACACAAAAAACACTGCTAAAACTTACTCTTTTGTGTTGCTTATTTTTTAAAAAAAATATTTCTCACAAAGAGTGTGATAGATTATCTCTTTAATTCCCAGAAAAAAAGAAACACTGTAGGCATCATAAATATTAAAATTGCATTATTGAAATGTGTTTGCTTTGTAAAATGTCTACTTTGAGGGAAAAAATTCTCTACTCTACAAGTTCCTTTTTGTCAAAATTAAATTTTTTAAATTTTTACATACTATTGCTTTAAAAAATCCGGAAAAACAACAAAACAGGTTCTTTTGTGTGGCTCGTTGGTCTAGGGGTATGATTCTCGCTTCGGGTGCGAGAGGTCCTGGGTTCAACTCCTGGACGAGCCCATGCCTTTTAGTCATTTTTATCCTGTTATTTTTAGCTATTTCAGTCAAGCTAGGCATTTGAAGTTAGATTTTGCCATTTTCCCAAAATAGCTCTGATAAGATTGTCCAAAATAAATTCCTTATCTATTAGTGGGATGATTCTTAGTTAAAGTTTCAAAAAGTCTTGTTTGCCCAAAATGAGTAAGCAGTTTCTTTATAGGTACTTATGAATCTTGGTTTTATAATTTTAAAATAAGCAAATTTAGTAAAATGTGACTCCAATGCATAAATCTCAGATCACTTGTACATTTCTTTTCTGCAGAAGAAAACAATGTTCCTAAATAAATGTTATTATGACTTAAGAAATAAATAAATAAGGTCATTCATTTGGCTGCCTTTATTATCTACAGATGAGATTCTATTAAAAAGTAGATACTTTCTACGTACTTTGAATCTTGGCTTCCAAATTTATAAATGTGAATACTTAGAAAAATCTCAATATCAACACTATGCAATCATAATAAAAAACGTATACCTTCATAAGTGCATACTTCGCAAAATATCAACCATTGGGTGCCATATGAGATAAACTATACATTTCTCCAGCGTAGATAACCTGGAATGGATTGAAAGAACAGTCTCATTTTGACACAAAAAACACTGCTAAAACTTACTCTTTTGTGTTGCTTATTTCTAAAAAAAAAATATTTCTCACATAGCGTGTGATAGATTATCTCTTTAATTCCCAGAAAAAAAGAAACACTGTAGGCATCATAAATATTAAAATTGCATTATTGAAATGAGTTTGCTTTGTAAAATGTCTACTTTGAGGGAAAAAATTCTCTACTCTACTAGTTCCTTTTTGTCAAAATTAAAGTTTTTACATTTTTACATACTATTGCTTTAAAAAATCCGAAAAAACAACAAAACAGGTTCTCTTGTGTGGCTCGTTGATCTAGGGGTATGATTCTCGCTTCAGGTGCAAGAGATCCCGGGTTCAACTCCCGGACGAGCCCATGGCTTTTAGTCATTTTTATCCTGTTATTTTTAGCTATTTCAGTCAAGCTAGGCATTTGAAGTTAGATTTTGCCATTTTCCCAAAATAGCTCTGATAAGATTGTCCAAAATAAATTCCTTATCTATTAGTGGGATGATTCTTAGTTAAAGTTTCAAAAAGTCTTGTTTGCCCAAAATGAGTAAGCAGTTTCTTTATAGGTACTTATGAATCTTGGTTTTATGATTTTAAAATGAGCAAATTTAGTAAAATGTGACTCCAATGCATAAATCTCAGATCACTTGTACATTTCTGTTCTGTAGAAGAAAACAATGTTCCTAAATAAATGTTATTATAACTTAAGAAATAAATAAATAAGGTCATTCATTTGGCTGCCTTTATTATCTAGAGATAAGATTCTATTAAAAATTAGATACTTTCTTGGTACTTTGAATCTTGGCTTCCAAATTTATAAATGTGAATACTTAGAAAAATCTCAATATCAACTCTATGCAATCATAATAAAAAACGTATACTTTCATAAGTGCATACTTCGCAAAATATCAACCATTGGGTGCCATATGAGATAAACTATACATTTCTCCAGCCTAAATGACCTGGAATGGATTGAAAGAACAGTCTCATTTTGACACAAAAAACACTGCTAAAACTTATTCTTTTGTGTTGTTTATTTGTAAAAAAAAATATTTCTCACATAGAGTATGATAGATTATCTCTTTAATTCCCAGAAAAAAAGAAACACTGTAGGCATCAAAAATATTAAAATTGCATTATTGAAATGAGTTTGCTTTGTAAAATGTCAACTTTGAGGAAAAAAATTCTCTACTCTACAAGTTCCTTTTTGTCAAAATTAAAGTTTTTATATTTTTAAATACTATTGCTTTAAAAAATCCGAAAAAACAACAAAACAGGTTCTTTTGTGTGGCTCGTTGGTCTAGGGGTATGATTCTCGCTTCGGGTGCGAGAGGTCCCGGGTTCAAATCCTGGATGAGCCCCTGACTTTTAGTCATTTTTATCCTGTTATTTTTAGCTATTTCAGTCAAGCTAGGCATTTGAAGTTAGATTTTGCCATTTTCCCAAAATAGCTCTGATAAGATTGTCCAAAATAAATTCCTTATCTATTAGTGGGATGATTCTTAGTTAAAGTTTCAAAAAGTCTTGTTTGCCCAAAATGAGTAAGCAGTTTCTTTATAGGTACTTATGAATCTTGGTTTTATAATTTTAAAATAAGCAATTTTAGTAAAATGTGACTCCAATGCATAAATCTCAGATCACTTGTACATTTCTGTTCTGCAAAAGAAAACAATGTTCCTAAATAAATGTTATTATAACTTAAGAAATAAATAAATAAGGTCATTCATTTGGCTGCCTTTATTATCTACAGATGAGATTCTATTAAAAAGTAGATACTTTCTTGGTACTTTGAATCTTGGCTTCCAAATTTATAAATGTGAATACTTAGAAAAATCTCAATATCAACACTATGCAATCATAATAAAAAACGTATACCTTCATAAGTGCATACTTCGCAAAATATCAACCATTGGGTGCCATATGAGATAAACTATACATTTCTCCAGCGTAGATGACCTGGAATGGATTGAAAGAACAGTCTCATTTTGACACAAAAAACACTGCTAAAACTTACTCTTTTGTGTTGCTTATTTTTTAAAAAAAATATTTCTCACAAAGAGTGTGATAGATTATCTCTTTAATTCCCAGAAAAAAAAAACACTGTAGGCATCATAAATATTAAAATTGCATTATTGAAATGAGTTTGCTTTGTAAAATGTCTACTTTGAGGAAAAAAATTCTCTACTCTACAAGTTCCTTTTTTTTCAAAATTAAAGTTTTTACATTTTTACATACTATTGCTTTAAAAAATCCGAAAAAACAACCAAACAAGTTCTTTTCTGTGGCTCGTTGGTCTAGGGGTATGATTCTCGCTTTGGGTGCGAGAGGTCCCGGGTTCAAATCCCGGACGAGCCCATGACTTTTAGTCATTTTTATCCTGTTATTTTTAGCTATTTCAGTCAAGTCATTTGAAGTTAGATTTTGCCATTTTCCCAAAATAGCTCTGATAAGATTGTCCAAAGTAAATTCCCTATCTATTAGTGGGATGATTCTTAGTTAAAGTTTCAAAAAGTCTTGTTTGCCCAAAATGAGTAAGCAGTTTCTTTATAGGTACTTATGAATCTTGGTTTTATAATTTTAAAATAAGGAAATTTAGTAAAATGTGACTCCAATGCATAAATCTCAGATCACTTGTACATTTCTGTTCTGCAGAAGAAAACAATGTTCCTAAATAAATGTTATTATAACTTAAGAAATAAATAAATAAGGTCATTCATTTGGCTGCCTTTATTATCTACAGATAAGATTCTATTAAAAAGTAGATACTTTGTAGGTACTTTGAATCTTGGCTTCCAAATTTATAAATGTGAATACTTAGAAAAATCTCAATATCAACACTATGCAATCATAATAAAAAACGTATACCTTCATAAGTGCATACTTCGCAAAATATCAACCATTGGGTGCCATATGAGATAAACTATACATTTCTCCAGCCTAAATGACCTGGAATGGATTGAAAGAACAGTCTCATTTTGACACAAAAAACACTGCTAAAACTTACTCTTTTGTGTTGCTTATTTATAAAAAAAAAAAATATTTCTCACATAGAGTGTGATAGATTATCTCTTTAATTCCCAGAAAAAAAGAAACACTGTAGGCATCATAAATATTAAAATTGCATTATTGAAATGAGTTTGCTTTGTAAAATGTCTACTTTGAGGGAAAAAATTCTCTAATCTACAAGTTCCTTTTTGTCAAAATTAAAGTTTTTACATTTTTACATACTATTGCTTTAAAAAATCCGGAAAAACAACAAAACAGGTGCTTTTGTGTGGCTTGTTGGTCTAGGGGTATGATTCTCGCTTCAGGTGCGAGAGGTCCCGGGTTCAACTACCGGACGAGTCCGTGGCTTTTAGTCATTTTTATCCTGTTATTTTTAGCTATTTCAGTCAAGCTAGGCATTTGAAGTTAGATTTTGCCATTTTCCCAAAATAGCTCTGATAAGATTGTCCAAAATAAATTCCTTATCTATTAGTGGGATGATTCTTAGTTAAAGTTTCAAAAAGTCTTGTTTGCCCAAAATGAGTAAGCAGTTTCTTTATAGGTACTTATGAATCTTGGTTTTATAATTTTAAAATAAGCAAATTTAGTAAAATGTGACTCCAATGCATAAATCTCAGATCACTTGTACATTTCTTTTCTGCAGAAGAAAACAATGTTCCTAAATAAATGTTATTATGACTTAAGAAATAAATAAATAAGGTCATTCATTTGGCTGCCTTTATTATCTACAGATAAGATTCTATTAAAAAGTAGATACTTTCTTGGTACTTTGAATCTTGGCTTCCAAATTTATAAATGTGAATACTTAGAAAAATCTCAATATCAACACTATGCAATCATAATAAAAAACGTATACCTTCATAAGTGCATACTTCGCAAAATATCAACCATTGGGTGCCATATGAGATAAACTATACATTTCTCCAGCGTAGATAACCTGGAATGGATTGAAAGAACAGTCTCATTTTGACACAAAAAACACTGCTAAAACTTACTCTTTTGTGTTGCTTATTTCTAAAAAAAAAAATATTTCTCACATAGCGTGTGATAGATTATCTCTTTAATTCCCAGAAAAAAAGAAACACTGTAGGCATCATAAATATTAAAATTTCATTATTGAAATGAGTTTGCTTTCTAAAATGTCTACTTTGAGGAATAAAAATCTCTACTCTACAAGTTCCTTTTTGTCAAAATTAAAGTTTTTAAATTTTTACTTATTATTGCTTTAAAAAATCTGAAAAACAACAAATCCACTTCTTTCGTGTGGCTTGTTGGTCTAGGGGTATGATTCTCGCTTTGGGTGCGAGAGGTCCTGGGTTCAAATCCCGGACGAGCCCATGAATTTTAGTCATTTTTATCCTGGATTTTTTAGCTATTTCAGTCAAGCTAGGCATTTGAAGTTAGATTTTGCCATTTTTCCCAAATAGCTCTGATAAGATTGTCCAAAATAAATTCCTTATCTATTAGTGGGATGATTCTTAGTTAAAGTTTCAAAAAGTCTTGTTTGCCCAAAATGAGTAAGCAGTTTCTTTATAGGTACTTATGAATCTTGGTTTTATAATTTTAAAATAAGCAAATTTAGTAAAATGTGACTCCAATGCATAAATCTCAGATCACTTGTACATTTCTGTTCTGCAGAAGAAAACAATGTTCCTAAATAAATGTTATTATAACTTAAGAAATAAATAAATAAGGTCATTCATTTGGCTGCCTTTATTATCTACAGATAAGATTCTATTAAAAAGTAGATACTTTCTTGGTACTTTGAATCTTGGCTTCCAAATTTATAAATGTGAATACTTAGAAAAATCTCAATATCAACACTATGCAATCATAATAAAAAACGTATACCTTCATAAGTGCATACTTCGCAAAATATCAACCATTGGGTGCCATATGAGATAAACTATACATTTCTCCAGCGTAGATGACCTGGAATGGATTGAAAGAACAGTCTCATTTTCACACAAAAAACACTGCTAAAACTTACTCTTTTGTGTTGCTTATTTTTTAAAAAAAATATTTCTCACAAAGAGTGTGATAGATTATCTCTTTAATTCCCAGAAAAAAAGAAACACTGTAGGCATCATAAATATTAAAATTGCATTATTGAAATGAGTTTGCTTTGTAAAATGTCTACTTTGAGGGAAAAAATTCTCTACTCTACAAGTTCCTTTTTGTCAAAATTAAATTTTTTAAATTTTTACATACTATTGCTTTAAAAAATCCGGAAAAACAACAAAACAGGTTCTTTTGTGTGGCTCGTTGGTCCAGGGGTATGATTCTCGCTTCGGGTGCGAGAGGTCCCGGGTTCAACTCCCGGACGAGCCCATGCCTTTTAGTCATTTTTATCCTGTTATTTTTAGCTATTTCAGTCAAGCTAGGCATTTGAAGTTAGATTTTGCAATTTTCCCAAAATAGCTCTGATAAGATTGTCCAAAATAAATTCCTTATCTATTAGTGGGATGATTCTTAGTTAAAGTTTCAAAAAGTCTTGTTTGCCCAAAATGAGTAAGCAGTTTCTTTATAGGTACTTATGAATCTTGGTTTTATAATTTTAAAATAAGCAAATTTAGTAAAATGTGACTCCAATGCATAAATCTCAGATCACTTGTACATTTCTGTTCTGCAGAAGAAAACAATGTTCCTAAATAAATGTTATTATAACTTAAGAAATAAATAAATAAGGTCATTTATTTGGCTGCCTTTATTATCTACAGATGAGATTCTATTAAAAAGTAGATACTTTCTTGGTACTTTGAATCTTGGCTTCCAAATTTATAAATGTGAATACTTAGAAAAATCTCAATATCAACACTATGCAATCATAATAAAAAACGTATACCTTCATAAGTGCATACTTCGCAAAATATCAACCATTGGGTGCCATATGAGATAAACTATACATTTCTCCAGCGTAGATAACCTGGAATGGATTGAAAGAACAGTCTCATTTTGACACAAAAAACACTGCTAAAACTTACTCTTTTGTGTTGCTTATTTCTAAAAAAAAAATATTTCTCACATAGCGTGTGATAGATTATCTCTTTAATTCCCAGAAAAAAAGAAACACTGTAGGCATCATAAATATTAAAATTTCATTATTGAAATGAGTTTGCTTTGTAAAATGTCTACTTTGAGGAAAAAAAATCTCTACTCTACAAGTTCCTTTTTGTCAAAATTAAAGTTTTTAAATTTTTACTTATTATTGCTTTAAAAAATCCGAAAAACAACAAATCCGCTTCTTTCGTGTGGCTCGTTGGTCTAGGGGTATGATTCTCGCTTTGGGTGCGAGAGGTCCCGGGTTCAAATCCTGGACGAGCCCATGAATTTTAGTCATTTTTATCCTGGATTTTTTAGCTATTTCAGTCAAGCTAGGCATTTGAAGTTAGATTTTGCCATTTTCCCAAAATAGCTCTGATAAGATTGTCCAAAATAAATTCCTTATCTATTAGTGGGATGATTCTTAGTTAAAGTTTCAAAAAGTCTTGTTTGCCCAAAATGAGTAAGCAGTTTCTTTATAGGTACTTATGAATCTTTGTTTTATAATTTTAAAATAAGCAAATTTAGTAAAATGTGACTCCAATGCATAAATCTCAGATCACTTGTACATTTCTTTTCTGCAGAAGAAAACAATGTTCCTAAATAAATGTTATTATGACTTAAGAAATAAATAAATAAGGTCATTAATTTGGCTGCCTTTATTATCTACAGATGAGATTCTATTAAAAAGTAGATACTTTCTACGTACTTTGAATCTTGGCTTCCAAATTTATAAATGTGAATACTTAGAAAAATCTCAATATCAACACTATGCAATCATAATAAAAAAAGTATACCTTCATAAGTGCATACTTCGCAAAATATCAACCATTGGGTGCCATATGAGATAAACTATACATTTCTCCAGCGTAGATAACCTGGAATGGATTGAAAGAACAGTCTCATTTTGACACAAAAAACACTGCTAAAACTTACCTTTTTTTGTTGCTTATTTCTAAAAAAAAAATATTTCTCACATAGCGTGTGATAGATTATCTCTTTAATTCCCAGAAAAAAAGAAACACTGTAGGCATCATAAATATTAAAATTGCATTATTGAAATGAGTTTGCTTTGTAAAATGTCTACTTTGAGGGAAAAAATTCTCTACTCTACAAGTTCCTTTTTGTCAAAATTAAAGTTTTTACATTTTTACATACTATTGCTTTAAAAAATCCGAAAAAACAACAAAACAGGTTCTCTTGTGTGGCTCATTGGTCTAGGGGTATGATTCTCGCTTCGGGTGCGAGAGGTCCCGGGTTCAATTCGCGGACGAGCCCATGACTTTTAGTCATTTTTATCCTGTTATTTTTAGCTATTTCAGTCAAGTCATTTGAAGTTAGATTTTGCCATTTTCCCAAAATAGCTCTGATAAGATTGTCCAAAATAAATTCCTTATCTATTAGTGGGATGATTCTTAGTTAAAGTTTCAAAAAGTCTTGTTTGCCCAAAATGAGTAAGCAGTTTCTTTATAGGTACTTATGAATCTTGGTTTTATGATTTTAAAATGAGCAAATTTAGTAAAATGTGACTCCAATGCATAAATCTCAGATCACTTGTACATTTCTTTTCTGCAGAAGAAAACAATGTTCCTAAATAAATGTTATTATGACTTAAGAAATAAATAAATAAGGTCATTTATTTGGCTGCCTTTATTATCTACAGATAAGATTCTATTAAAAAGTAGATAATTTCTTGGTACTTTGAATCTTGGCTTCCAAATTTATAAATGTGAATACTTAGAAAAATCTCAATATCAACACTATGCAATCATAATAAAAAACGTATACCTTCATAAGTGCATACTTCGCAAAATATCAACCATTGGGTGCCATATGAGATAAACTATACATTTCTCCAGCGTAGATGACCTGGAATGGATTGAAAGAACAGTCTCATTTTGACACAAAAAACACTGCTAAAACTTACTCTTTTGTGTTGCTTATTTCTAAAAAAAAATATTTCTCACATAGCGTGTGATAGATTATCTCTTTAATTCCCAGAAAAAAAGAAACACTGTAGGCATCATAAATATTAAAATTGCATTATTGAAATGAGTTTGCTTTGTAAAATGTCTATTTTGAGGAAAAAAAATCTCTACTCTACAAGTTCCTTTTTGTCAAAATTAAAGTTTTTAAATTTTTACTTATTATTGCTTTAAAAATTCCAAAAAAACAACAAAACAGGCTCTTTTGTGTGGCTCGTTGGTCTAGGGGTATGATTCTCGCTTTGGGTGTGAGAGGTCCCGGGTTCAAATTCTGGACGAGCCCATGACTTTTAGTCATTTTTATCCTGTTATTTTTAGCTATTTCAGTCAAGTCATTTCAAGTTAGATTTTGCCATTTTTCCCAAAATAGCTCTGATAAGATTGTCCAAAATAAATTCCTTATCTATTAGTGGGATGATTCTTAGTTAAAGTTTCAAAAAGTCTTGTTTGCCCAAAATGAGTAAGCAGTTTCTTTATAGGTACTTATGAATCTTGGTTTTATGATTTTAAAATGAGCAAATTTAGTAAAATGTGACTCCAATGCATAAATCTCAGATCACTTGTACATTTCTTTTCTGCAGAAGAAAACAATGTTCCTAAATAAATGTTATTATGACTTAAGAAATAAATAAATAAGGTCATTCATTTGGCTGCCTTTATTATCTACAGATAAAATTCTATTAAAAAGTAGATACTTTGTAGGTACTTTGAATCTTGGCTTCCAAATT
Source organism: Mixophyes fleayi (assembly GCF_038048845.1). Lineage (NCBI taxonomy): Eukaryota > Metazoa > Chordata > Amphibia > Anura > Limnodynastidae > Mixophyes > Mixophyes fleayi. Next base: position 164,498,813 of record NC_134407.1, read on the forward strand.
TATAAATGTGAATACTTAGAAAAATCTCAATATCAACACTATGCAATCATAATAAAAAACGTATACCTTCATAAGTGCATACTTCGCAAAATATCAACCATTGGGTGCCATATGAGATAAACTATACATTTCTCCAGCGTAGATGACCTGGAATGGATTGAAAGAACAGTCTCATTTTGACACAAAAAACACTGCTAAAACTTACTCTTTTGTGTTGCTTATTTTTTAAAAAAAATATTTCTCACATAGCGTGTGATAGATTATCTCTTTAATTCCCAGAAAAAAAGAAACACTGTAGGCATCATAAATATTAAAATTGCATTATTGAAATGAGTTTGCTTTGTAAAATGTCTACTTTGAGGAAAAAATTCTCTACTCTACAAGTTCCTTTCTGTCAAAATTAAAGTTTTTAAATTTTTACTTATTATTGCTTTAAAAAATCCGAAAAAACAACAAAAGTGCTTCTTTCGTGTGGCTCGTTGGTGTAGGGGTATGATTCTCGCTTTGGGTGTGAGAGGTCCTGGGTTCAAATCCCGGACGAGCCCATGACTTTTAGTCATTTTCATCCTATTATTTTTAACTATTTTAGTCAAGCTAGGCATTTGAAGTTAGATTTTGCCATTTTCCCAAAATAGCTCTGATATGATTATCCAAAATAAATTCCCTATCTATTACTGGGATGATTCTTAGTTAATGTTTCAAAAAGTTTTGTTTGCCCAAAATGAGTAAGCAGTTTCTTTATAGGTACTTATGAATCTTGGTTTTATAATTTTAAAATGAGCAAATTTAGTAAAATGTGACTCCAATGCATAAATCTCAGATCACTTGTACATTTCTTTTCTGCAGAAGAAAACAATGTTCCTAAATAAATGTTATTATGACTTAAGAAATAAATAAGGTCATTCATTTGGCTGCCTTTATTATCTACAGATAAGATTCTATTAAAAAGTAGATACTTTGTAGGTACTTTGAATCTTGGCTTCCAAATTTATAAATGTGAATACTTAGAAAAATCTCAATATCAACACTATGCAATCATAATAAAAAACGTATACCTTCATAAGTGCATACTTCGCAAAATATCAACCATTGGGTGCCATATAAGATAAACTATACATTTCTCCAGCGTAGATGACCTGGAATGGATTGAAAGAACAGTCTCATTTTGACACAAAAAACACTGCTAAAACTTAGTCTTTTCTGTTGCTTATTTGTAAAAAAAAAATATTTCTCACAAAGAGTGTGATAGATTATCTCTTTAATTCCCAGAAAAAAAGAAACACTGTAGGCATCATAAATATTAAAATTGCACTATTGAAATGAGTTTGCTTTGTAAAATGTCTACTTTGAGGAAAAAAATTCACTACTCTACAAGTTCCTTTTTGTCAAAATTAAAGTTTTTACATTTTTACATACTATTGCTTTAAAAAATCCGAAAAAACAACAAAACAGGTTCTTTTGTGCGGCTCATTGGTCTAGGGGTATGATTCTCACTTTGGGTGCGAGAGGTCCCGTGTTCAAATCCCGGACGAGCCCATGACTTTTAGTCATTTTTATCCTGTTATTTTTAGCTATTTCAGTCAAGTCATTTGAAGTTAGATTTTGCCATTTTCCCAAAATAACTCTGATAAGATTGTCCAAAATAAATTCCCTATCTATTAGTGGGATGATTCTTAGTTAAAGTTTTAAAAAGTCTTGTTTGCCCAAAATGAGTAAGCAGTTTCTTTATAGGTACTTATGAATCTTGGTTTTATAATTTTAAAATAATCAAATTTAGTAAAATGTGACTCCAATGCATAAATCTCAGATCACTTGTACATTTCTGTTCTGCAGAAGAAAACAATGTTCCTAAATAATTATTATTATGACTTAAGAAATAAATAAATAAGGTCATTCATTTGGCTGCCTTTATTATCTACAGATATAATTCTAATAAAAAGTAGATACTTTGTAGGTACTTTGAATCTTGGCTTCCAAATTTATAAATGTGAATACTTAGAAAAATTTCAATATCAACACTATGCAATCATAATAAAAAACGTATACCTTCATAAGTGCATACTTCGCAAAATATCAACCATTGGGTGCCATATGAGATAAACTATACATTTCTCCAGCGTAGATGACCTGGAATGGATTGAAAGAACAGTCTCATTTTCACACAAAAAACACTGCTAAAACTTACTCTTTTGTGTTGCTTATTTTTTAAAAAAAATATTTCTCACAAAGAGTGTGATAGATTATCTCTTTAATTCCCAGAAAAAAAGAAACACTGTAGGCATCATAAATATTAAAATTGCATTATTGAAATGAGTTTGCTTTGTAAAATGTCTATTTTGAGGAAAAAAAATCTCTACTCTACAAGTTCCTTTTTGTCAAAATTAAAGTTTTTAAATTTTTACTTATTATTGCTTTAAAAAATCCAAAAATACAACAAAACAGGTTCTTTTGTGTGGCTCGTTGGTCTAGGGGTATGATTCTCACTTTGGGTGCGAGAGGTCCCGGGTTCAAATCCCAGACGAGCCCATGCCTTTTAGTCATTTTTATCCTGTTATTTTTAGCTATTTCAGTCAAGTCATTTGAAGTTAGATTTTGCCATTTTCCCAAAATAGCTCTGATAAGATTGTCCAAAATAAATTCCCTATCTATTAGTGGGATGATTCTTAGTTAAAGTTTCAAAAAGTCTTGTTTGCCCAAAATGAGTAAGCAGTTTCTTTATAGGTACTTATGAATCTTGGTTTTATAATTTTAAAATAATCAAATTTAGTAAAATGTGACTCCAATGCATAAATCTCAGATCACTTGTACATTTCTGTTCTGTAGAAGAAAACAATGTTCCTAAATAAATGTTATTATGACTTGAGAAATAAATAAATAAGGTCATTCATTTGGCTGCCTTTATTATCTACAGATAAGATTCTATTAAAAAGTAGATACTTTGTAGGTACTTTGAATCTTGGCTTCCAAATTTATAAATGTGAATACTTAGAAAAATCTCAATATCAACTCTATGCAATCATAATAAAAAACGTATACTTTCATAAGTGCATACTTCGCAAAATATCAACCATTGGGTGCCATATGAGATAAACTATACATTTCTCCAGCCTAAATGACCTGGAATGGATTGAAAGAACAGTCTCATTTTGACACAAAAAACACTGCTAAAACTTACTCTTTTGTGTTGTTTATTTGTAAAAAAAAATATTTCTCACATAGAGTATGATAGATTATCTCTTTAATTCCCAGAAAAAAAGAAACACTGTAGGCATCAAAAATATTAAAATTGCATTATTGAAATGAGTTTGCTTTCTAAAATGTCTACTTTGAGGAAAAAAATTCTCTACTCTACAAGTTCCTTTTTGTCAAAATTAAAGTTTTTATATTTTTAAATACTATTGCTTTAAAAAATCCGAAAAAACAACAAAACAGGTTCTTTTGTGTGGCTCGTTGGTCTAGGGGTATGAGTCTCGCTTCGGGTGCGAGAGGTCCCGGGTTCAAATCCTGGATGAGCCCCTGACTTTTAGTCATTTTTATCCTGTTATTTTTAGCTATTTCAGTCAAGCTAGGCATTTGAAGTTAGATTTTGCCATTTTCCCAAAATAGCTCTGATAAGATTGTCCAAAATAAATTCCTTATCTATTAGTGGGATGATTCTTAGTTAAAGTTTCAAAAAGTCTTGTTTGCCCAAAATGAGTAAGCAGTTTCTTTATAGGTACTTATGAATCTTGGTTTTATAATTTTAAAATAAGCAAATTTAGTAAAATGTGACTCCAATGCATAAATCTCAGATCACTTGTACATTTCTTTTCTGCAGAAGAAAACAATGTTCCTAAATAAATGTTATTATGACTTAAGAAATAAATAAATAAGGTCATTCATTTGGCTGCCTTTATTATCTACAGATAAGATTCTATTAAAAAGTAGATACTTTCTTGGTACTTTGAATCTTGGCTTCTAAATTTATAAATGTGAATACTTAGAAAAATCTCAATATCAACACTATGCAATCATAATAAAAAACGTATACCTTCATAAGTGCATACTTCGCAAAATATCAACCATTGGGTGCCATATGAGATAAACTATACATTTCTCCAGCCTAAATGGCCTGGAATGGATTGAAAGAACAGTCTCATTTTGACACAAAAAACACTGCTAAAACTTACTCTTTTGTGTTGCTTATTTCTAAAAAAAAAATATTTCTCACATAGCGTGTGATAGATTATCTCTTTAATTCCCAGAAAAAAAGAAACACTGTAGGCATCATAAATATTAAAATTTCATTATTGAAATGAGTTTGCTTTCTAAAATGTCTACTTTGAGGAAAAAAAATCTCTACTCTACAAGTTCCTTTTTGTCAAAATTAAAGTTTTTATATTTTTAAATACTATTGCTTTAAAAAATCCGAAAAACAACAAATCCGCTTCTTTCGTGTGGCTTGTTGGTCTAGGGGTATGATTCTCGCTTTGGGTGCGAGAGGTCCCGGGTTCAAATCCCGGACGAGCCCATGAATTTTAGTCATTTTTATCCTGGATTTTTTAGCTATTTCAGTCAAGCTAGGCATTTGAAGTTAGATTTTGCCATTTTTCCCAAATAGCTCTGATAAGATTGTCCAAAATAAATTCCTTATCTATTAGTGGGATGATTCTTAGTTAAAGTTTCAAAAAGTCTTGTTTGCCCAAAATGAGTAAGCAGTTTCTTTATAGGTACTTATGAATCTTGGTTTTATAATTTTAAAATAAGCAAATTTAGTAAAATGTGACTCCAATGCATAAATCTCAGATCACTTCTACATTTCTGTTCTGCAGAAGAAAACAATGTTCCTAAATAAATGTTATTATAACTTAAGAAATAAATAAATAAGGTCATTCATTTGGCTGCCTTTATTATCTACAGATAAGATTCTATTAAAAAGTAGATACTTTCTTGGTACTTTGAATCTTGGCTTCCAAATTTATAAATGTGAATACTTAGAAAAATCTCAATATCAACTCTATGCAATCATAATAAAAAACGTATACTTTCATAAGTGCATACTTCGCAAAATATCAACCATTGGGTGCCATATGAGATAAACTATACATTTCTCCAGCCTAAATGGCCTGGAATGGATTGAAAGAACAGTCTCATTTTGACACAAAAAACACTGCTAAAACTTACTCTTTTGTGTTGCTTATTTATAAAAAAAAAAAATATTTCTCACATAGAGTGTGATAGATTATCACAAGTTCCTTTTTGTCAAAATTAAAGTTTTTATATTTTTAAATACTATTGCTTTAAAAAATCCGAAAAAACAACAAAACAGGTTCTTTTGTGTGGCTCGTTGGTCTAGGGGTATGATTCTCGCTTCGGGTGCGAGAGGTCCCGGGTTCAAATCCTGGATGAGCCCCTGACTTTTAGTCATTTTTATCCTGTTATTTTTAGCTATTTCAGTCAAGCTAGGCATTTGAAGTTAGATTTTGCCATTTTCCCAAAATAGCTCTGATAAGATTGTCCAAAATAAATTCCTTATCTATTAGTGGGATGATTCTTAGTTAAAGTTTCAAAAAGTCTTGTTTGCCCAAAATGAGTAAGCAGTTTCTTTATAGGTACTTATGAATCTTGGTTTTATAATTTTAAAATAAGCAAATTTAGTAAAATGTGACTCCAATGCATAAATCTCAGATCACTTGTACATTTCTGTTCTGCAAAAGAAAACAATGTTCCTAAATAAATGTTATTATAACTTAAGAAATAAATAAATAAGGTCATTTATTTGGCTGCCTTTATTATCTACAGATGAGATTCTATTAAAAAGTAGATACTTTCTTGGTACTTTGAATCTTGGCTTCCAAATTTATAAATGTGAATACTTAGAAAAATCTCAATATCAACACTATGCAATCATAATAAAAAACGTATACCTTCATAAGTGCATACTTCGCAAAATATCAACCATTGGGTGCCATATGAGATAAACTATACATTTCTCCAGCGTAGATGACCTGGAATGGATTGAAAGAACAGTCTCATTTTGACACAAAAAACACTGCTAAAACTTACTCTTTTGTGTTGCTTATTTGTAAAAAAAAAAATATTTCTCACATAGAGTGTGATAGATTATCTCTTTAATTCCCAGAAAAAAAGAAACACTGTAGGCATCATAAATATTAAAATTGCATTATTGAAATGAGTTTGCTTTGTAAAATGTCTACTTTGAGGGAAAAAATTCTCTAATCTACAAGTTCCTTTTTGTCAAAATTAAAGTTCTTACATTTTTACATACTATTGCTTTAAAAAATCCGGAAAAACAACAAAACAGGTTCTTTTGTGTGGCTTGTTGGTCTAGGGGTATGATTCTCGCTTCGGGTGCGAGAGGTCCCGTGTTCAACTACCGGACGAGCCCATGGCTTTTAGTCATTTTTATCCTGTTATTTTTAGCTATTTCAGTCAAGCTAGGCATTTGAAGTTAGATTTTGCCATTTTCCCAAAATAGCTCTGATAAGATTGTCCAAAATAAATTCCTTATCTATTAGTGGGATGATTCTTAGTTAAAGTTTCAAAAAGTCTTGTTTGCCTAAAATGAGTAAGCAGCTTCTTTATAGGTACTTATGAATCTTGGTTTTATAATTTTAAAATAAGCAAATTTAGTAAAATGTGACTCCAATGCATAAATCTCAGATCACTTGTACATTTCTTTTCTGCAGAAGAAAACAATGTTCCTAAATAAATGTTATTATGACTTAAGAAATAAATAAATAAGGTCATTCATTTGGCTGCCTTTATTATCTACAGATAAGATTCTATTAAAAAGTAGATACTTTCTTGGTACTTTGAATCTTGGCTTCCAAATTTATAAATGTGAATACTTAGAAAAATCTCAATATCAACACTATGCAATCATAATAAAAAACGTATACCTTCATAAGTGCATACTTCGCAAAATATCAACCATTGGGTGCCATATGAGATAAACTATACATTTCTCCAGCGTAGATAACCTGGAATGGATTGAAAGAACAGTCTCATTTTGACACAAAAAACACTGCTAAAACTTACTCTTTTGTGTTGCTTATTTCTAAAAAAAAAATATTTCTCACATAGCGTGTGATAGATTATCTCTTTAATTCCCAGAAAAAAAGAAACACTGTAGGCATCATAAATATTAAAATTTCATTATTGAAATGAGTTTGCTTTGTAAAATGTCTACTTTGAGGAAAAAAAATCTCTACTCTACAAGTTCCTTTTTGTCAAAATTAAAGTTTTTAAATTTTTACTTATTATTGCTTTAAAAAATCCGAAAAACAACAAATCCGCTTCTTTCGTGTGGCTTGTTGGTCTAGGGGTATGATTCTCGCTTTGGGTGCGAGAGGTCCCGGGTTCAAATCCCGGACGAGCCCATGAATTTTAGTCATTTTTATCCTGGATTTTTTAGCTATTTCAGTCAAGCTAGGCATTTGAAGTTAGATTTTGCCATTTTTCCCAAATAGCTCTGATAAGATTGTCCAAAATAAATTCCTTATCTATTAGTGGGATGATTCTTAGTTAAAGTTTCAAAAAGTCTTGTTTGCCCAAAATGAGTAAGCAGTTTCTTTATAGGTACTTATGAATCTTGGTTTTATAATTTTAAAATAAGCAAATTTAGTAAAATGTGACTCCAATGCATAAATCTCAGATCACTTGTACATTTCTGTTCTGCAGAAGAAAACAATGTTCCTAAATAAATGTTATTATAACTTAAGAAATAAATAAATAAGGTCATTCATTTGGCTGCCTTTATTATCTACAGATAAGATTCTATTAAAAAGTAGATGCTTTCTTTGGTACTTTGAATCTTGGCTTCCAAACTTATAAATGTGAATACTTAGAAAAATCTCAATATCAACTCTATGCAATCATAATAAAAAACGTATACTTTCATAAGTGCATACTTCGCAAAATATCAACCATTGGGTGCCATATGAGATAAACTATACATTTCTCCAGCCTAAATGGCCTGGAATGGATTGAAAGAACAGTCTCATTTTGACACAAAAAACACTGCTAAAACTTACTCTTTTGTGTTGCTTATTTATAAAAAAAAAAAATATTTCTCACATAGAGTGTGATAGATTATCTCTTTAACTCCCAGAAAAAAAGAGACACTGTAGGCATCATAAATATTAAAATTGCATTATTGAAATGAGTTTGCTTTGTAAAATGTCTACTTTGAGGGAAAAAATTCTCTACTCTACAAGTTCCTTTTTGTCAAAATTAAATTTTTTAAATTTTTACATACTATTGCTTTAAAAAAATCCGGAAAAACAACAAAACAGGTTATTTTGTGTGGCTCGTTGGTCTAGGGGTATGATTCTCGCTTCGGGTGCGAGAGGTCCCGGGTTCAACTCCCGGACGAGCCCATGGCTTTTAGTCATTTTTATCCTGTTATTTTTAGCTATTTCAGTCAAGCTAGGCATTTGAAGTTAGATTTTGCCATTTTCCCAAAATAGCTCTGATAAGATTGTCCAAAATAAATTCCTTATCTATTAGTGGGATGATTCTTAGTTAAAGTTTCAAAAAGTCTTGTTTGCCCAAAATGAGTAAGCAGTTTCTTTATAGGTACTTATGAATCTTGGTTTTATAATTTTAAAATAAGCAAATTTAGTAAAATGTGACTCCAATGCATAAATCTCAGATCACTTGTACATTTCTTTTCTGCAGAAGAAAACAATGTTCCTAAATAAATGTTATTATGACTTAAGAAATAAATAAATAAATAAGGTCATTCATTTGGCTGCCTTTATTATCTACAGATAAGATTCTATTAAAAAGTAGATACTTTCTTGGTACTTTGAATCTTGGCTTCTAAATTTATAAATGTGAATACTTAGAAAAATCTCAATATCAACACTATGCAATCATAATAAAAAACGTATACCTTATAATAAAAAACGTATACCTTCATAAGTGCATACTTCGCAAAATATCAACCATTGGGTGCCATATGAGATAAACTATACATTTCTCCAGCGTAGATAACCTGGAATGGATTGAAAGAACAGTCTCATTTTGACACAAAAAACACTGCTAAAACTTACTCTTTTGTGTTGCTTATTTCTAAAAAAAAAATATTTCTCACATAGCGTGTGATAGATTATCTCTTTAATTCCCAGAAAAAAAGAAACACTGTAGGCATCATAAATATTAAAATTTCATTATTGAAATGAGTTTGCTTTCTAAAATGTCTACTTTGAGGAAAAAAAAACTCTACTCTACAAGTTCCTTTTTGTCAAAATTAAAGTTTTTAAATTTTTACTTATTATTGCTTTAAAAAATCCGAAAAACAACAAATCTGCTTCTTTCGTGTGGCTTGTTGGTCTAGGGGTATGATTCTCGCTTTGGGTGCAAGAGGTCCCGGGTTCAAATCCCGGACGAGCCCATGAATTTTAGTCATTTTTATCCTGGATTTTTTAGCTATTTCAGTCAAGCTAGGCATTTGAAGTTAGATTTTGCCATTTTTCCCAAATAGCTCTGATAAGATTGTCCAAAATAAATTCCTTATCTATTAGTGGGATGATTCTTAGTTAAAGTTTCAAAAAGTCTTGTTTGCCCAAAATGAGTAAGCAGTTTCTTTATAGGTACTTATGAATCTTGGTTTTATAATTTTAAAATAAGCAAATTTAGTAAAATGTGACTCCAATGCATAAATCTCAGATCACTTCTACATTTCTGTTCTGCAGAAGAAAACAATGTTCCTAAATAAATGTTATTATAACTTAAGAAATAAATAAATAAGGTCATTCATTTGGCTGCCTTTATTATCTACAGATAAGATTCTATTAAAAAGTAGATACTTTCTTGGTACTTTGAATCTTGGCTTCCAAATTTATAAATGTGAATACTTAGAAAAATCTCAATATCAACTCTATGCAATCATAATAAAAAACGTATACTTTCATAAGTGCATACTTCGCAAAATATCAACCATTGGGTGCCATATGAGATAAACTATACATTTCTCCAGCCTAAATGGCCTGGAATGGATTGAAAGAACAGTCTCATTTTGACACAAAAAACACTGCTAAAACTTACTCTTTTGTGTTGCTTATTTATAAAAAAAAAAATATTTCTCACATAGAGTGTGATAGATTATCTCTTTAACTCCCAGAAAAAAAGAAACACTGTAGGCATCATAAATATTAAAATTGCATTATTGAAATGAGTTTGCTTTGTAAAATGTCTACTTTGAGGGAAAAAATTCTCTACTCTACAAGTTCCTTTTTGTCAAAATTAAATTTTTTAAATTTTTACATACTATTGCTTTAAAACATCCGGAAAAACAACAAAACAGGTTCTTTTGTGTGGCTCGTTGGTCTAGGGGTATGATTCTCGCTTCGGGTGCGAGAGGTCCCGGGTTCAACTCCCGGACGAGCCCATGGCTTTTAGTCATTTTTATCCTGTTATTTTTAGCTATTTCAGTCAAGCTAGGCATTTGAAGTTAGATTTTGCCATTTTCCCAAAATAGCTCTGATAAGATTGTCCAAAATAAATTCCTTATCTATTAGTGGGATGATTCTTAGTTAAAGTTTCAAAAAGTCTTGTTTGCCCAAAATGAGTAAGCAGTTTCTTTATAGGTACTTATGAATCTTGGTTTTATAATTTTAAAATAAGCAAATTTAGTAAAATGTGACTCCAATGCATAAATCTCAGATCACTTGTACATTTCTTTTCTGCAGAAGAAAACAATGTTCCTAAATAAATGTTATTATGACTTAAGAAATAAATAAATAAGGTCATTCATTTGGCTGCCTTTATTATCTACAGATGAGATTCTATTAAAAAGTAGATACTTTCTACGTACTTTGAATCTTGGCTTCCAAATTTATAAATGTGAATACTTAGAAAAATCTCAATATCAACACTATGCAATCATAATAAAAAACGTATACCTTTATAAGTGCATACTTCGCAAAATATCAACCATTGGGTGCCATATGAGATAAACTATACATTTCTCCAGCGTAGATAACCTGGAATGGATTGAAAGAACAGTCTCATTTTGACACAAAAAACACTGCTAAAACTTACTCTTTTGTGTTGCTTATTTCTAAAAAAAAAATATTTCTCACATAGCGTGTGATAGATTATCTCTTTAATTCCCAGAAAAAAAGAAACACTGTAGGCATCATAAATATTAAAATTTCATTATTGAAATGAGTTTGCTTTCTAAAATGTCTACTTTGAGGAAAAAAAATCTCTACTCTACAAGTTCCTTTTTGTCAAAATTAAAGTTTTTAAATTTTTACTTATTATTGCTTTAAAAAATCCGAAAAACAACAAATCCGCTTCTTTCGTGTGGCTTGTTGGTCTAGGGGTATGATTCTCGCTTTGGGTGCAAGAGGTCCCGGGTTCAAATCCCGGACGAGCCCATGAATTTTAGTCATTTTTATCCTGGATTTTTTAGCTATTTCAGTCAAGCTAGGCATTTGAAGTTAGATTTTGCCATTTTTCCCAAATAGCTCTGATAAGATTGTCCAAAATAAATTCCTTATCTATTAGTGGGATGATTCTTAGTTAAAGTTTCAAAAAGTCTTGTTTGCCCAAAATGAGTAAGCAGTTTCTTTATAGGTACTTATGAATCTTGGTTTTATAATTTTAAAATAAGCAAATTTAGTAAAATGTGACTCCAATGCATAAATCTCAGATCACTTCTACATTTCTGTTCTGCAGAAGAAAACAATGTTCCTAAATAAATGTTATTATAACTTAAGAAATAAATAAATAAGGTCATTCATTTGGCTGCCTTTATTATCTACAGATAAGATTCTATTAAAAAGTAGATACTTTCTTGGTACTTTGAATCTTGGCTTCCAAATTTATAAATGTGAATACTTAGAAAAATCTCAATATCAACTCTATGCAATCATAATAAAAAACGTATACTTTCATAAGTGCATACTTCGCAAAATATCAACCATTGGGTGCCATATGAGATAAACTATACATTTCTCCAGCCTAAATGGCCTGGAATGGATTGAAAGAACAGTCTCATTTTGACACAAAAAACACTGCTAAAACTTACTCTTTTGTGTTGCTTATTTATAAAAAAAAAAATATTTCTCACATAGAGTGTGATAGATTATCTCTTTAACTCCCAGAAAAAAAGAAACACTGTAGGCATCATAAATATTAAAATTGCATTATTGAAATGAGTTTGCTTTGTAAAATGTCTACTTTGAGGGAAAAAATTCTCTACTCTACAAGTTCCTTTTTGTCAAAATTAAATTTTTTAAATTTTTACATACTATTGCTTTAAAACATCCGGAAAAACAACAAAACAGGTTCTTTTGTGTGGCTCGTTGGTCTAGGGGTATGATTCTCGCTTCGGGTGCGAGAGGTCCCGGGTTCAACTCCCGGACGAGCCCATGGCTTTTAGTCATTTTTATCCTGTTATTTTTAGCTATTTCAGTCAAGCTAGGCATTTGAAGTTAGATTTTGCCATTTTCCCAAAATAGCTCTGATAAGATTGTCCAAAATAAATTCCTTATCTATTAGTGGGATGATTCTTAGTTAAAGTTTCAAAAAGTCTTGTTTGCCCAAAATGAGTAAGCAGTTTCTTTATAGGTACTTATGAATCTTGGTTTTATAATTTTAAAATAAGCAAATTTAGTAAAATGTGACTCCAATGCATAAATCTCAGATCACTTGTACATTTCTTTTCTGCAGAAGAAAACAATGTTCCTAAATAAATGTTATTATGACTTAAGAAATAAATAAATAAGGTCATTCATTTGGCTGCCTTTATTATCTACAGATGAGATTCTATTAAAAAGTAGATACTTTCTACGTACTTTGAATCTTGGCTTCCAAATTTATAAATGTGAATACTTAGAAAAATCTCAATATCAACACTATGCAATCATAATAAAAAACGTATACCTTTATAAGTGCATACTTCGCAAAATATCAACCATTGGGTGCCATATGAGATAAACTATACATTTCTCCAGCGTAGATAACCTGGAATGGATTGAAAGAACAGTCTCATTTTGACACAAAAAACACTGCTAAAACTTACTCTTTTGTGTTGCTTATTTCTAAAAAAAAAATATTTCTCACATAGCGTGTGATAGATTATCTCTTTAATTCCCAGAAAAAAAGAAACACTGTAGGCATCATAAATATTAAAATTGCATTATTGAAATGAGTTTGCTTTGTAAAATGTCTACTTTGAGGGAAAAAATTCTCTACTCTACAAGTTCCTTTTTGTCAAAATTAAAGTTTTTACATTTTTACATACTATTGCTTTAAAAAATCCGAAAAAACAACAAAACAGGTTCTCTTGTGTGGCTCGTTGATCTAGGGGTATGATTCTCGCTTCGGGTGCGAGAGGTCCCGGGTTCAACTCCCGGACGAGCTCATGACTTTTAGTCATTTTTATCCTGTTATTTTTAGCTATTTCAGTCAAGCTAGGCATTTGAAGTTAGATTTTGCCATTTTCCCAAAATAGCTCTGATAAGATTGTCCAAAATAAATTCCTTATCTATTAGTGGGATGATTCTTAGTTAAAGTTTCAAAAAGTCTTGTTTGCCCAAAATGAGTAAGCAGTTTCTTTATAGGTACTTATGAATCTTGGTTTTATGATTTTAAAATGAGCAAATTTAGTAAAATGTGATTCCAATGCATAAATCTCAGATCACTTGTACATTTCTGTTCTGTAGAAGAAAACAATGTTCCTAAATAAATGTTATTATAACTTAAGAAATAAATAAATAAGGTCATTCATTTGGCTGCCTTTATTATCTAGAGATAAGATTCTATTAAAAATTAGATACTTTCTTGGTACTTTGAATCTTGGCTTCCAAATTTATAAATGTGAATACTTAGAAAAATCTCAATATCAACTCTATGCAATCATAATAAAAAACGTATACTTTCATAAGTGCATACTTCGCAAAATATCAACCATTGGGTGCCATATGAGATAAACTATACATTTCTCCAGCCTAAATGACCTGGAATGGATTGAAAGAACAGTCTCATTTTGACACAAAAAACACTGCTAAAACTTATTCTTTTGTGTTGTTTATTTGTAAAAAAAAATATTTCTCACATAGAGTATGATAGATTATCTCTTTAATTCCCAGAAAAAAAGAAACACTGTAGGCATCAAAAATATTAAAATTGCATTATTGAAATGAGTTTGCTTTGTAAAATGTCTACTTTGAGGAAAAAAATTCTCTACTCTACAAGTTCCTTTTTGTCAAAATTAAAGTTTTTATATTTTTAAATACTATTGCTTTAAAAAATCCGAAAAAACAACAAAACAGGTTCTTTTGTGTGGCTCGTTGGTCTAGGGGTATGATTCTCGCTTCGGGTGCGAGAGGTCCCGGGTTCAAATCCTGGATGAGCCCCTGACTTTTAGTCATTTTTATCCTGTTATTTTTAGCTATTTCAGTCAAGCTAGGCATTTGAAGTTAGATTTTGCCATTTTCCCAAAATAGCTCTGATAAGATTGTCCAAAATAAATTCCTTATCTATTAGTGGGATGATTCTTAGTTAAAGTTTCAAAAAGTCTTGTTTGCCCAAAATGAGTAAGCAGTTTCTTTATAGGTACTTATGAATCTTGGTTTTATAATTTTAAAATAAGCAATTTTAGTAAAATGTGACTCCAATGCATAAATCTGAGATCACTTGTACATTTCTGTTCTGCAAAAGAAAACAATGTTCCTAAATAAATGTTATTATAACTTAAGAAATAAATAAATAAGGTCATTCATTTGGCTGCCTTTATTATCTACAGATGAGATTCTATTAAAAAGTAGATACTTTCTTGGTACTTTGAATCTTGGCTTCCAAATTTATAAATGTGAATACTTAGAAAAATCTCAATATCAACACTATGCAATCATAATAAAAAACGTATACCTTCATAAGTGCATACTTCGCAAAATATCAACCATTGGGTGCCATATGAGATAAACTATACATTTCTCCAGCGTAGATGACCTGGAATGGATTGAAAGAACAGTCTCATTTTGACACAAAAAACACTGCTAAAACTTACTCTTTTGTGTTGCTTATTTTTTAAAAAAAATATTTCTCACAAAGAGTGTGATAGATTATCTCTTTAATTCCCAGAAAAAAAAAACACTGTAGGCATCATAAATATTAAAATTGCATTATTGAAATGAGTTTGCTTTGTAAAATGTCTACTTTGAGGAAAAAAATTCTCTACTCTACAAGTTCCTTTTTTTTCAAAATTAAAGTTTTTACATTTTTACATACTATTGCTTTAAAAAATCCGAAAAAACAACCAAACAAGTTCTTTTCTGTGGCTCGTTGGTCTAGGGGTATGATTCTCGCTTTGGGTGCGAGAGGTCCCGGGTTCAAATCCTGGACGAGCCCATGACTTTTAGTCATTTTTATCCTGTTATTTTTAGCTATTTCAGTCAAGTCATTTGAAGTTAGATTTTGCCATTTTCCCTAAATAGCTCTGATAAGATTGTCCAAAGTAAATTCCCTATCTATTAGTGGGATGATTCTTAGTTAAAGTTTCAAAAAGTCTTGTTTGCCCAAAATGAGTAAGCAGTTTCTTTATAGGTACTTATGAATCTTGGTTTTATAATTTTAAAATAAGGAAATTTAGTAAAATGTGACTCCAATGCATAAATCTCAGATCACTTGTACATTTCTGTTCTGCAGAAGAAAACAATGTTCCTAAATAAATGTTATTATAACTTAAGAAATAAATAAATAAGGTCATTCATTTGGCTGCCTTTATTATCTACAGATAAGATTCTATTAAAAAGTAGATACTTTGTAGGTACTTTGAATCTTGGCTTCCAAATTTATAAATGTGAATACTTAGAAAAATCTCAATATCAACACTATGCAATCATAATAAAAAACGTATACCTTCATAAGTGCATACTTCGCAAAATATCAACCATTGGGTGCCATATGAGATAAACTATACATTTCTCCAGCCTAAATGACCTGGAATGGATTGAAAGAACAGTCTCATTTTGACAAAAAAACACTGCTAAAACTTACTCTTTTGTGTTGCTTATTTATAAAAAAAAAATATTTCTCACATAGAGTGTGATAGATTATCTCTTTAATTCCCAGAAAAAAAGAAACACTGTAGGCATCATAAATATTAAAATTGCATTATTGAAATGAGTTTGCTTTGTAAAATGTCTACTTTGAGGGAAAAAATTCTCTAATCTACAAGTTCCTTTTTGTCAAAATTAAAGTTTTTACATTTTTACATACTATTGCTTTAAAAAATCCGGAAAAACAACAAAACAGGTTCTTTTGTGTGGCTTGTTGGTCTAGGGGTATGATTCTCGCTTCGGGTGCGAGAGGTCCCGGGTTCAACTACCGGACGAGCCCGTGGCTTTTAGTCATTTTTATCCTGTTATTTTTAGCTATTTCAGTCAAGCTAGGCATTTGAAGTTAGATTTTGCCATTTTCCCAAAATAGCTCTGATAAGATTGTCCAAAATAAATTCCTTATCTATTAGTGGGATGATTCTTAGTTAAAGTTTCAAAAAGTCTTGTTTGCCCAAAATGAGTAAGCAGTTTCTTTATAGGTACTTATGAATCTTGGTTTTATAATTTTAAAATAAGCAAATTTAGTAAAATGTGACTCCAATGCATAAATCTCAGATCACTTGTACATTTCTTTTCTGCAGAAGAAAACAATGTTCCTAAATAAATGTTATTATGACTTAAGAAATAAATAAATAAGGTCATTCATTTGGCTGCCTTTATTATCTACAGATAAGATTCTATTAAAAAGTAGATACTTTCTTGGTACTTTGAATCTTGGCTTCCAAATTTATAAATGTGAATACTTAGAAAAATCTCAATATCAACACTATGCAATCATAATAAAAAACGTATACCTTCATAAGTGCATACTTCGCAAAATATCAACCATTGGGTGCCATATGAGATAAACTATACATTTCTCCAGCGTAGATAACCTGGAATGGATTGAAAGAACAGTCTCATTTTGACACAAAAAACACTGCTAAAACTTACTCTTTTGTGTTGCTTATTTCTAAAAAAAAAATATTTCTCACATAGCGTGTGATAGATTATCTCTTTAATTCCCAGAAAAAAAGAAACACTGTAGGCATCATAAATATTAAAATTTCATTATTGAAATGAGTTTGCTTTCTAAAATGTCTACTTTGAGGAAAAAAAATCTCTACTCTACAAGTTCCTTTTTGTCAAAATTAAAGTTTTTAAATTTTTACTTATTATTGCTTTAAAAAATCTGAAAAACAACAAATCCGTTTCTTTCGTGTGGCTTGTTGGTCTAGGGGTATGATTCTCGCTTTGGGTGCGAGAGGTCCTGGGTTCAAATCCCGGACGAGCCCATGAATTTTAGTCATTTTTATCCTGGATTTTTTAGCTATTTCAGTCAAGCTAGGCATTTGAAGTTAGATTTTGCCATTTTTCCCAAATAGCTCTGATAAGATTGTCCAAAATAAATTCCTTATCTATTAGTGGGATGATTCTTAGTTAAAGTTTCAAAAAGTCTTGTTTGCCCAAAATGAGTAAGCAGTTTCTTTATAGGTACTTATGAATCTTGGTTTTATAATTTTAAAATAATCAAATTTAGTAAAATGTGACTCCAATGCATAAATCTCAGATCACTTGTACATTTCTGTTCTGCAGAAGAAAACAATGTTCCTAAATAAATGTTATTATAACTTAAGAAATAAATAAATAAGGTCATTCATTTGGCTGCCTTTATTATCTACAGATAAGATTCTATTAAAAAGTAGATACTTTCTTGGTACTTTGAATCTTGGCTTCCAAATTTATAAATGTGAATACTTAGAAAAATCTCAATATCAACACTATGCAATCATAATAAAAAACGTATACCTTCATAAGTGCATACTTCGCAAAATATCAACCATTGGGTGCCATATGAGATAAACTATACATTTCTCCAGCGTAGATGACCTGGAATGGATTGAAAGAACAGTCTCATTTTCACACAAAAAACACTGCTAAAACTTACTCTTTTGTGTTGCTTATTTTTTAAAAAAAATATTTCTCACAAAGAGTGTGATAGATTATCTCTTTAATTCCCAGAAAAAAAGAAACACTGTAGGCATCATAAATATTAAAATTGCATTATTGAAATGAGTTTGCTTTGTAAAATGTCTACTTTGAGGGAAAAAATTCTCTACTCTACAAGTTCCTTTTTGTCAAAATTAAATTTTTTAAATTTTTACATACTATTGCTTTAAAAAATCCGGAAAAACAACAAAACAGGTTCTTTTGTGTGGCTCGTTGGTCTAGGGGTATGATTCTCGCTTCGGGTGCGAGAGGTCCCGGGTTCAACTCCTGGACGAGCCCATGCCTTTTAGTCATTTTTATCCTGTTATTTTTAGCTATTTCAGTCAAGCTAGGCATTTGAAGTTAGATTTTGCCATTTTCCCAAAATAGCTCTGATAAGATTGTCCAAAATAAATTCCTTATCTATTAGTGGGATGATTCTTAGTTAAAGTTTCAAAAAGTCTTGTTTGCCCAAAATGAGTAAGCAGTTTCTTTATAGGTACTTATGAATCTTGGTTTTATGATTTTAAAATGAGCAAATTTAGTAAAATGTGACTCCAATGCATAAATCTCAGATCACTTGTACATTTTTTTTCTGCAGAAGAAAACAATGTTCCTAAATAAATGTTATTATGACTTAAGAAATAAATAAATAAGGTCATTCATTTGGCTGCCTTTATTATCTACAGATAAGATTCTATTAAAAAGTAGATACTTTCTTGGTACTTTGAATCTTGGCTTCCAAATTTATAAATGTGAATACTTAGAAAAATCTCAATATCAACACTATGCAATCATAATAAAAAACGTATACCTTCATAAGTGCATACTTCGCAAAATATCAACCATTTGGTGCCATATGAGATAAACTATACATTTCTCCAGCGTAGATGACCTGGAATGGATTGAAAGAACAGTCTCATTTTGACACAAAAAACACTGCTAAAACTTACTCTTTTGTGTTGCTTATTTATAAAAAAAAAAAATATTTCTCACATAGAGTGTGATAGATTATCTCTTTAACTCCCAGAAAAAAAGAAACACTGTAGGCATCATAAATATTAAAATTGCATTATTGAAATGAGTTTGCTTTGTAAAATGTCTACTTTGAGGGAAAAAATTCTCTACTCTACAAGTTCCTTTTTGTCAAAATTAAATTTTTTAAATTTTTACATACTATTGCTTTAAAACATCCGGAAAAACAACAAAACAGGTTCTTTTGTGTGGCTCGTTGGTCTAGGGGTATGATTCTTGCTTCGGGTGCGAGAGGTCCCGGGTTCAACTCCCGGACGAGCCCATGGCTTTTAGTCATTTTTATCCTGTTATTTTTAGCTATTTCAGTCAAGCTAGGCATTTGAAGTTAGATTTTGCCATTTTCCCAAAATAGCTCTGATAAGATTGTCCAAAATAAATTCCTTATCTATTAGTGGGATGATTCTTAGTTAAAGTTTCAAAAAGTCTTGTTTGCCCAAAATGAGTAAGCAGTTTCTTTATAGGTACTTATGAATCTTGGTTTTATGATTTTAAAATGAGCAAATTTAGTAAAATGTGACTCCAATGCATAAATCTCAGATCACTTGTACATTTCTGTTCTGTAGAAGAAAACAATGTTCCTAAATAAATGTTATTATAACTTAAGAAATAAATAAATAAGGTCATTCATTTGGCTGCCTTTATTATCTAGAGATAAGATTCTATTAAAAATTAGATACTTTCTTGGTACTTTGAATCTTGGCTTCCAAATTTATAAATGTGAATACTTAGAAAAATCTCAATATCAACTCTATGCAATCATAATAAAAAACGTATACTTTCATAAGTGCATACTTCGCAAAATATCAACCATTGGGTGCCATATGAGATAAACTATACATTTCTCCAGCCTAAATGACCTGGAATGGATTGAAAGAACAGTCTCATTTTGACACAAAAAACACTGCTAAAACTTATTCTTTTGTGTTGTTTATTTGTAAAAAAAAAATATTTCTCACATAGAGTATGATAGATTATCTCTTTAATTCCCAGAAAAAAAGAAACACTGTAGGCATCAAAAATATTAAAATTGCATTATTGAAATGAGTTTGCTTTGTAAAATGTCTACTTTGAGGAAAAAAATTCTCTACTCTACAAGTTCCTTTTTGTCAAAATTAAAGTTTTTATATTTTTAAATACTATTGCTTTAAAAAATCCGAAAAAACAACAAAACAGGTTCTTTTGTGTGGCTCGTTGGTCTAGGGGTATGATTCTCGCTTCGGGTGCGAGAGGTCCCGGGTTCAAATCCTGGATGAGCCCCTGACTTTTAGTCATTTTTATCCTGTTATTTTTAGCTATTTCAGTCAAGCTAGGCATTTGAAGTTAGATTTTGCCATTTTCCCAAAATAGCTCTGATAAGATTGTCCAAAATAAATTCCTTATCTATTAGTGGGATGATTCTTAGTTAAAGTTTCAAAAAGTCTTGTTTGCCCAAAATGAGTAAGCAGTTTCTTTATAGGTACTTATGAATCTTGGTTTTATAATTTTAAAATAAGCAATTTTAGTAAAATGTGACTCCAATGCATAAATCTCAGATCACTTGTACATTTCTGTTCTGCAAAAGAAAACAATGTTCCTAAATAAATGTTATTATAACTTAAGAAATAAATAAATAAGGTCATTCATTTGGCTGCCTTTATTATCTACAGATGAGATTCTATTAAAAAGTAGATACTTTCTTGGTACTTTGAATCTTGGCTTCCAAATTTATAAATGTGAATACTTAGAAAAATCTCAATATCAACACTATGCAATCATAATAAAAAACGTATACCTTCATAAGTGCATACTTCGCAAAATATCAACCATTGGGTGCCATATGAGATAAACTATACATTTCTCCAGCGTAGATGACCTGGAATGGATTGAAAGAACAGTCTCATTTTGACACAAAAAACACTGCTAAAACTTACTCTTTTGTGTTGCTTATTTTTTAAAAAAAATATTTCTCACAAAGAGTGTGATAGATTATCTCTTTAATTCCCAGAAAAAAAAAACACTGTAGGCATCATAAATATTAAAATTGCATTATTGAAATGAGTTTGCTTTGTAAAATGTCTACTTTGAGGAAAAAAATTCTCTACTCTACAAGTTCCTTTTTTTTCAAAATTAAAGTTTTTACATTTTTACATACTATTGCTTTAAAAAATCCGAAAAAACAACCAAACAAGTTCTTTTCTGTGGCTCGTTGGTCTAGGGGTATGATTCTCGCTTTGGGTGCGAGAGGTCCCGGGTTCAAATCCCGGACGAGCCCATGACTTTTAGTCATTTTTATCCTGTTATTTTTAGCTATTTCAGTCAAGTCATTTGAAGTTAGATTTTGCCATTTTCCCAAAATAGCTCTGATAAGATTGTCCAAAGTAAATTCCCTATCTATTAGTGGGATGATTCTTAGTTAAAGTTTCAAAAAGTCTTGTTTGCCCAAAATGAGTAAGCAGTTTCTTTATAGGTACTTATGAATCTTGGTTTTATAATTTTAAAATAAGGAAATTTAGTAAAATGTGACTCCAATGCATAAATCTCAGATCACTTGTACATTTCTGTTCTGCAGAAGAAAACAATGTTCCTAAATAAATGTTATTATAACTTAAGAAATAAATAAATAAGGTCATTCATTTGGCTGCCTTTATTATCTACAGATAAGATTCTATTAAAAAGTAGATACTTTGTAGGTACTTTGAATCTTGGCTTCCAAATTTATAAATGTGAATACTTAGAAAAATCTCAATATCAACACTATGCAATCATAATAAAAAACGTATACCTTCATAAGTGCATACTTCGCAAAATATCAACCATTGGGTGCCATATGAGATAAACTATACATTTCTCCAGCCTAAATGACCTGGAATGGATTGAAAGAACAGTCTCATTTTGACACAAAAAACACTGCTAAAACTTACTCTTTTGTGTTGCTTATTTATAAAAAAAAAAAATATTTCTCACATAGAGTGTGATAGATTATCTCTTTAATTCCCAGAAAAAAAGAAACACTGTAGGCATCATAAATATTAAAATTGCATTATTGAAATGAGTTTGCTTTGTAAAATGTCTACTTTGAGGGAAAAAATTCTCTAATCTACAAGTTCCTTTTTGTCAAAATTAAAGTTTTTACATTTTTACATACTATTGCTTTAAAAAATCCGGAAAAACAACAAAACAGGTGCTTTTGTGTGGCTTGTTGGTCTAGGGGTATGATTCTCGCTTCGGGTGCGAGAGGTCCCGGGTTCAACTACCGGACGAGCCCGTGGCTTTTAGTCATTTTTATCCTGTTATTTTTAGCTATTTCAGTCAAGCTAGGCATTTGAAGTTAGATTTTGCCATTTTCCCAAAATAGCTCTGATAAGATTGTCCAAAATAAATTCCTTATCTATTAGTGGGATGATTCTTAGTTAAAGTTTCAAAAAGTCTTGTTTGCCCAAAATGAGTAAGCAGTTTCTTTATAGGTACTTATGAATCTTGGTTTTATAATTTTAAAATAAGCAAATTTAGTAAAATGTGACTCCAATGCATAAATCTCAGATCACTTGTACATTTCTTTTCTGCAGAAGAAAACAATGTTCCTAAATAAATGTTATTATGACTTAAGAAATAAATAAATAAGGTCATTCATTTGGCTGCCTTTATTATCTACAGATAAGATTCTATTAAAAAGTAGATACTTTCTTGGTACTTTGAATCTTGGCTTCCAAATTTATAAATGTGAATACTTAGAAAAATCTCAATATCAACACTATGCAATCATAATAAAAAACGTATACCTTCATAAGTGCATACTTCGCAAAATATCAACCATTGGGTGCCATATGAGATAAACTATACATTTCTCCAGCGTAGATAACCTGGAATGGATTAAAAGAACAGTCTCATTTTGACACAAAAAACACTGCTAAAACTTACTCTTTTGTGTTGCTTATTTCTAAAAAAAAAATATTTCTCACATAGCGTGTGATAGATTATCTCTTTAATTCCCAGAAAAAAAGAAACACTGTAGGCATCATAAATATTAAAATTGCATTATTGAAATGAGTTTGCTTTGTAAAATGTCTACTTTGAGGGAAAAAATTCTCTACTCTACAAGTTCCTTTTTGTCAAAATTAAATTTTTTAAATTTTTACATACTATTGCTTTAAAAAATCCGGAAAAACAACAAAACAGGTTCTTTTGTGTGGCTCGTTGGTCCAGGGGTATGATTCTCGCTTCGGGTGCGAGAGGTCCTGGGTTCAACTCCCGGACGAGCCCATGCCTTTTAGTCATTTTTATCCTGTTATTTTTAGCTATTTCAGTCAAGCTAGGCATTTGAAGTTAGATTTTGCCATTTTCCCAAAATAGCTCTGATAAGATTGTCCAAAATAAATTCCTTATCTATTAGTGGGATGATTCTTAGTTAAAGTTTCAAAAAGTCTTGTTTGCCCAAAATGAGTAAGCAGTTTCTTTATAGGTACTTATGAATCTTGGTTTTATAATTTTAAAATAAGCAAATTTAGTAAAATGTGACTCCAATGCATAAATCTCAGATCACTTGTACATTTCTTTTCTGCAGAAGAAAACAATGTTCCTAAATAAATGTTATTATGACTTAAGAAATAAATAAATAAGGTCATTCATTTGGCTGCCTTTATTATCTACAGATGAGATTCTATTAAAAAGTAGATACTTTCTACGTACTTTGAATCTTGGCTTCCAAATTTATAAATGTGAATACTTAGAAAAATCTCAATATCAACACTATGCAATCATAATAAAAAACGTATACCTTCATAAGTGCATACTTCGCAAAATATCAACCATTGGGTGCCATATGAGATAAACTTTACATTTCTCCAGCGTAGATAACCTGGAATGGATTGAAAGAACAGTCTCATTTTGACACAAAAAACACTGCTAAAACTTACTCTTTTGTGTTGCTTATTTCTAAAAAAAAAATATTTCTCACATAGCGTGTGATAGATTATCTCTTTAATTCCCAGAAAAAAAGAAACACTGTAGGCATCATAAATATTAAAATTGCATTATTGAAATGAGTTTGCTTTGTAAAATGTCTACTTTGAGGGAAAAAATTCTCTACTCTACAAGTTCCTTTTTGTCAAAATTAAAGTTTTTACATTTTTACATACTATTGCTTTAAAAAATCCGAAAAAACAACAAAACAGGTTCTCTTGTGTGGCTCGTTGATCTAGGGGTATGATTCTCGCTTCGGGTGCAAGAGGTCCCGGGTTCAACTCCCGGACGAGCTCAAGACTTTTAGTCATTTTTATCCTGTTATTTTTAGCTATTTCAGTCAAGCTAGGCATTTGAAGTTAGATTTTGCCATTTTCCCAAAATAGCTCTGATAAGATTGTCCAAAATAAATTCCTTATCTATTAGTGGGATGATTCTTAGTTAAAGTTTCAAAAAGTCTTGTTTGCCCAAAATGAGTAAGCAGTTTCTTTATAGGTACTTATGAATCTTGGTTTTATGATTTTAAAATGAGCAATTTAGTAAAATGTGACTCCAATGCATAAATCTCAGATCACTTGTACATTTCTTTTCTGCAGAAGAAAACAATGTTCCTAAATAAATGTTATTATGACTTAAGAAATAAATAAATAAGGTCATTCATTTGGCTGCCTTTATTATCTACAGATAAGAGTCTATTAAAAAGTAGATACTTTCTTGGTACTTTGAATCTTGGCTTCCAAATTTATAAATGTGAATACTTAGAAAAATCTCAATATCAACACTATGCAATCATAATAAAAAACGTATACCTTCATAAGTGCATACTTCGCAAAATATCAACCATTTGGTGCCATATGAGATAAACTATACATTTCTCCAGCGTAGATGACCTGGAATGGATTGAAAGAACAGTCTCATTTTGACACAAAAAAACACTGCTAAAACTTACTCTTTTGTGTTGCTTATTTTTAAAAAAAAATATTTCTCACAAAGAGTGTGATAGATTATCTCTTTAATTCCCAGAAAAAAAGAAACACTCTAGGCATCATAAATATTAAAATTGCATTATTGAAATGAGTTTGCTTTGTAAAATGTCTACTTTGAGGGAAAAAATTCTCTACTCTACAAGTTCCTTTTTGTCAAAATTAAATTTTTTAAATTTTTACATACTATTGCTTTAAAAAATCCGGAAAAACAACAAAACAGGTTCTTTTGTGTGGCTCGTTGGTCTAGGGGTATGATTCTCGCTTCGGGTGCGAGAGGTCCCGGGTTCAACTCCCGGACGAGCCCATGGCTTTTAGTCATTTTTATCCTGTTATTTTTAGCTATTTCAGTCAAGCTAGGCATTTGAAGTTAGATTTTGCCATTTTCCCAAAATAGCTCTGATAAGATTGTCCAAAATAAATTCCTTATCTATTAGTGGGATGATTCTTAGTTAAAGTTTCAAAAAGTCTTGTTTGCCCAAAATGAGTAAGCAGTTTCTTTATAGGTACTTATGAATCTTGGTTTTATAATTTTAAAATAAGCAAATTTAGTAAAATGTGACTCCTTATGCATAAATCTCAGATCACTTGTACATTTCTTTTCTGCAGAAGAAAACAATGTTCCTAAATAAATGTTATTATGACTTAAGAAATAAATAAATAAGGTCATTCATTTGGCTGCCTTTATTATCTACAGATGAGATTCTATTAAAAAGTAGATACTTTCTACGTACTTTGAATCTTGGCTTCCAAATTTATAAATGTGAATACTTAGAAAAATCTCAATATCAACACTATGCAATCATAATAAAAAACGTATACCTTCATAAGTGCATACTTCGCAAAATATCAACCATTGGGTGCCATATGAGATAAACTATACATTTCTCCAGCGTAGATAACCTGGAATGGATTGAAAGAACAGTCTCATTTTGACACAAAAAACACTGCTAAAACTTACTCTTTTGTGTTGCTTATTTCTAAAAAAAAAATATTTCTCACATAGCGTGTGATAGATTATCTCTTTAATTCCCAGAAAAAAAGAAACACTGTAGGCATCATAAATATTAAAATTGCATTATTGAAATGAGTTTGCTTTGTAAAATGTCTACTTTGAGGGAAAAAATTCTCTACTCTACAAGTTCCTTTTTGTCAAAATTAAAGTTTTTACATTTTTACATACTATTTCTTTAAAAAATCCGAAAAAACAACAAAACAGGTTCTCTTGTGTGGCTCGTTGATCTAGGGGTATGATTCTCGCTTCAGGTGCAAGAGGTCCCGGGTTCAACTCCCGGACGAGCTCAAGACTTTTAGTCATTTTTATCCTGTTATTTTTAGCTATTTCAGTCAAGCTAGGCATTTGAAGTTAGATTTTGCCATTTTCCCAAAATAGCTCTGATAAGATTGTCCAAAATAAATTCCTTATCTATTAGTGGGATGATTCTTAGTTAAAGTTTCAAAAAGTCTTGTTTGCCCAAAATGAGTAAGCAGTTTCTTTATAGGTACTTATGAATCTTGGTTTTATGATTTTAAAATGAGCAAATTTAGTAAAATGTGACTCCAATGCATAAATCTCAGATCACTTGTACATTTCTTTTCTGCAGAAGAAAACAATGTTCCTAAATAAATGTTATTATGACTTAAGAAATAAATAAATAAGGTCATTCATTTGGCTGCCTTTATTATCTACAGATAAGATTCTATTAAAAAGTAGATACTTTCTTGGTACTTTGAATCTTGGCATCCAAATTTATAAATGTGAATACTTAGAAAAATCTCAATATCAACACTATGCAATCATAATAAAAAACGTATACCTTCATAAGTGCATACTTCGCAAAATATCAACCATTTGGTGCCATATGAGATAAACTATACATTTCTCCAGCGTAGATGACCTGGAATGGATTGAAAGAACAGTCTCATTTTGACACAAAAAAACACTGCTAAAACTTACTCTTTTGTGTTGCTTATTTTTAAAAAAAAATATTTCTCACAAAGAGTGTGATAGATTATCTCTTTAATTCCCAGAAAAAAAGAAACACTGTAGGCATCATAAATATTAAAATTGCATTATTGAAATGAGTTTGCTTTGTAAAATGTCTATTTTGAGGAAAAAAAATCTCTACTCTACAAGTTCCTTTTTGTCAAAATTAAAGTTTTTAAATTTTTACTTATTATTGCTTTAAAAAACCCAAAAAAACAACAAAACAGGTTCTTTCGTGTGGCTTGTTGGTCTAGGGGTATGATTCTCGCTTTGGGTGCGAGAGGTCCCGGGTTCAAATCCCGGACGAGCCCATGCCTTTTAGTCATTTTTATCCTGTTATTTTTAGCTATTTCAGTCAAGTCATTTGAAGTTAGATTTTGCCATTTTCCCAAAATAGCTCTGATAAGATTGTCTAAAATAAATTCCCTATCTATTAGTGGGATGATTCTTAGTTAAAGTTTCAAAAAGTCTTGTTTGCCCAAAATGAGTAAGCAGTTTCTTTATAGGTACTTATGAATCTTGGTTTTATAATTTTAAAATAAGCAAATTTAGTAAAATGTGACTCCAATGCATAAATCTCAGATCACTTGTACATTTCTGTTCTGCAGAAGAAAACAATGTTCCTAAATAAATGTTATTATAACTTA
Organism: Mixophyes fleayi; assembly: GCF_038048845.1. Lineage (NCBI taxonomy): Eukaryota > Metazoa > Chordata > Amphibia > Anura > Limnodynastidae > Mixophyes > Mixophyes fleayi. The sequence continues at coordinate 164,526,450 of NC_134407.1, forward strand.
AGAAATAAATAAATAAGGTCATTCATTTGGCTGCCTTTATTATCTACAGATAAGATTCTATTAAAAAGTAGATACTTTGTAGGTACTTTGAATCTTGGCTTCCAAATTTATAAATGTGAATACTTAGAAAAATCTCAATATCAACACTATGCAATCATAATAAAAAACGTATACTTTCATAAGTGCATACTTCGCAAAATATCAACCATTGGGTGCCATATGAGATAAACTATACATTTCTCCAGCCTAAATGGCCTGGAATGGATTGAAAGAACAGTCTCATTTTGACACAAAAAACACTGCTAAAACTTACTCTTTTGTGTTGCTTATTTATAAAAAAAAAAAATATTTCTCACATAGAGTGTGATAGATTATCTCTTTAACTCCCAGAAAAAAAGAAACACTGTAGGCATCATAAATATTAAAATTGCATTATTGAAATGAGTTTGCTTTGTAAAATGTCTACTTTGAGGGAAAAAATTCTCTACTCTACAAGTTCCTTTTTGTCAAAATTAAATTTTTTAAATTTTTACATACTATTGCTTTAAAAAATCCGGAAAAACAACAAAACAGGTTCTTTTGTGTGGCTCGTTGGTCTAGGGGTATGATTCTCGCTTCGGGTGCGAGAGGTCCCGGGTTCAACTCCCGGACGAGCCCATGGCTTTTAGTCATTTTTATCCTGTTATTTTTAGCTATTTCAGTCAAGCTAGGCATTTGAAGTTAGATTTTGCCATTTTCCCAAAATAGCTCTGATAAGATTGTCCAAAATAAATTCCTTATCTATTAGTGGGATGATTCTTAGTTAAAGTTTCAAAAAGTCTTGTTTGCCCAAAATGAGTAAGCAGTTTCTTTATAGGTACTTATGAATCTTGGTTTTATAATTTTAAAATAAGCAAATTTAGTAAAATGTGACTCCAATGCATAAATCTCAGATCACTTGTACATTTCTTTTCTCCAGAAGAAAACAATGTTCCTAAATAAATGTTATTATGACTTAAGAAATAAATAAATAAGGTCATTCATTTGGCTGCCTTTATTATCTACAGATGAGATTCTATTAAAAAGTAGATACTTTCTACGTACTTTGAATCTTGGCTTCCAAATTTATAAATGTGAATACTTAGAAAAATCTCAATATCAACACTATGCAATCATAATAAAAAACGTATACCTTCATAAGTGCATACTTCGCAAAATATCAACCATTGGGTGCCATATGAGATAAACTATACATTTCTCCAGCGTAGATAACCTGGAATGGATTGAAAGAACAGTCTCATTTTGACACAAAAAACACTGCTAAAACTTACTCTTTTGTGTTGCTTATTTTTTAAAAAAAAATATTTCTCACATAGCGTGTGATAGATTATCTCTTTAATTCCCAGAAAAAAAGAAACACTGTAGGCATCATAAATATTAAAATTGCATTATTGAAATGAGTTTGCTTTGTAAAATGTCTATTTTGAGGAAAAAAAATCTCTACTCTACAAGTTCCTTTTTGTCAAAATTAAAGTTTTTAAATATTTACTTATTATTGCTTTAAAAAATCCAAAAAAACAACAAAACAGGTTCTTTTGTGTGGCTTGTTGGTCTAGGGGTATGATTCTCGCTTTGGGTGCGAGAGGTCCCGGGTTCAAATCCTGGACGAGCCCATGACTTTTAGTCATTTTTATCCTGTTATTTTTAGCTATTTCAGTCAAGTCATTTGAAGTTAGATTTTGCCATTTTCCCAAAATAGCTCTGATAAGATTGTCCAAAATAAATTCCCTATCTATTAGTGGGATGATTCTTAGTTAAAGTTTCAAAAAGTCTTGTTTGCCCAAAATGAGTAAGCAGTTTCTTTATAGGTACTTATGAATCTTGGTTTTATAATTTTAAAATAATCAAATTTAGTAAAATGTGACTCCAATGCATAAATCTCAGATCACTTGTACATTTCTGTTCTGCAGAAGAAAACAATGTTCCTAAATAATTGTTATTATGACTTAAGAAATAAATAAATAAGGTCATTCATTTGGCTGCCTTTATTATCTACAGATAAGATTCTATTAAAAAGTAGATACTTTGTAGGTACTTTGAATCTTGGCTTCCAAATTTATAAATGTGAATACTTAGAAAAATCTCAATATCAACACTATGCAATCATAATAAAAAACGTACACCTTCATAAGTGCATACTTCGCAAAATATCAACCATTGGGTGCCATATGAGATAAACTATACATTTCTCCAGCGTAGATGACCTGGAATGGATTGAAAGAACAGTCTCATTTTGACACAAAAAACACTGCTAAAACTTACTCTTTTGTGTTGCTTATTTTTTAAAAAAAATATTTCTCACAAAGAGTGTGATAGATTATCTCTTTAATTCCCAGAAAAAAAGAAACACTGTAGGCATCATAAATATTAAAATTGCATTATTGAAATGAGTTTGCTTTGTAAAATGTCTACTTTGAGGGAAAAAATTCTCTAATCTACAAGTTCCTTTTTGTCAAAATTAAAGTTTTTACATTTTTACATACTATTGCTTTAAAAAAT